>NC_047170.1:19348508-19455733 GCF_009819705.1 Hippoglossus hippoglossus | reverse complement strand
CTTAAGTTAAAACTATTTATCTGGAATTTCCTTTGTTCTGGAATGTGTCCAGGCTGTTTATGCACTTGGCTTTTGGGGGATTTTTAGATAAGTATTAAATCTGGATGATTTTAAGACACATTTCAAACTTCGGAGCTATGTTGACAAGTAAGTATTAATGACCAAAAAGAAGAAATTAAAACTTGAGCTCGACTCTATCGATGTTTAGATAAATACTAAAGGGGCAGAAAAATAATTGTGTTTTTCTGGTCTTTTCATGTTCATGAAAAACGTCTTTATATTCTGTACGTTCAAAACATTCTGAATCCATTTAAAGTGGCTGTGATGCAAACTTTCCCCACGTGTGTCCTCCAGCTGAAATACAAGCAGAGTCTAAAGAGCGACACCACGAGTCTTTACCACCTGATGCCAGAAACCAACGAGACTCAGTTTGTCCGAGAGCAGACGGAGATGCTCAGTGAGGTACGACCGCTCCACCGGCACCTTCCACATTACCAACAAACTAAATTGAGTTTTCATCTGCTATTGTAATTCCATACTTAGTCATAGAAGTATATGATTAAACTTTTTCGAAATGTCTAGAGGTAAATCGATGAATCGTAATATTGTTTGGCAAAGTTTGTCTCAGAATTGTATCGTACGTATTGAATCATACCCGAGTACAGTGATCGTACAACAGCCCTAAGAAACAATGCACATTCTAAAAAGGTTTTGAATATGAAATACTGAAACAGGGGTATCACATTCTATGCAGATGACACACAACTGTGTATGTCAGTGTCTCATTTTGAACGTTTCCATCCATTATCTATACCTCTAATCCTGAGGGTGGCGAGACGAGCGGGAACCTTTTGACTTTATGCTCAGTTGTATGATAAACATCTTTCTCTTGAGGTCACAAACATATCTCACACGTGAACGATTTCAGTCTTTGTGTTCATGACTGGTGTAGAAAAGGTGTTTGTGTTTTCTCTCACTCGTGAACCTGCTGTAACTTTTAAAATCTCACACGGGCATCAAACGTTTATTCTCTTCTCTCTGCCTCTATTTTCTTTTCCTGGCAAGGTCAAGTACAAAGAAGACGGTAAGAAGGAGATGAGCGTCCACCTGTACTCTCTGCTCCCCGACACAGTCGAGGCGCAGCACGCCAAAGAGCTGAGAGAGCTGCAGAGTGAGGTGGGTTCAGGCCGACGGCGCTGAGCTGCACAGTCAACACTTTATCAGCGATTTTATGTTCCTGCAGAATTCATACGACTCCGAAATTCACCCTCCACAAACAGCACATTCACACGGGAGCAGATTTACCGAACAAATCCACAGAAGTTTATTGAAATTTTAAAGTTGTCCTAAATGCTTCATATCTCTTCTTCCACATTTCTCTCTCGGTCGTTCTGGGACCAACGTAGAATCATATAAATAAAACCAGTGAAATCTGCAACAAAAGTCCAACCAAGCTATTTTAAAATTATGCAAGTAGCATCAATGTTTCTACATTTGAACAAGCTAAGAAATAAGATCAGACAGATCAACGAATCCTCACAGGAAAAACTAGATTTGGATCTAGAGTTGAATAAAAATAATAAAGATAATACAGATTTATTTTTTCTCTTATAATGTTCCAGGAGAGAACTGTTGGTACAAACACAGAAAATAAAGATAATTATGTTTTATTCAATCAAAATGTCCCCTTAAAAATACAATTTAACATTTCTACACATCAGGCTCATCAATGATGGAATAAATGTTTATTTCATTTTTATATCATTTATTCTACATAATGTGAATTTGTAGGATTTTAATGATGTTTTTATGTTTTATGTGTAATCTTGGATACACAAAACAGAAATCCTAAAAAAAAAACAAAAAAACAAATGGATGCAGTAAAGTAAAATAAAATATTTTAGTCTGACTCTCCAGTTTTCATAAATTCTACGATCCCGGTTGTAGCGTCTGATTTTGTGTCTTTCAGGCTAAATACAAAGAGGCCAGTAAGAAGCAGGCGTCAACGCCTCTGTACCATCGACTGCCAGAAACCCTGGAGACGCAGCACGCCAAAGAGGCGTCGCAGCTACAGAGCCAGGTGAACACACGCGCTTCCTGTTCCTGTCACAATCACAAATCACTGTGTCAGTGGCCAGAGACATTCACATAATCATGATGTCTCCACAAGCTTTGAGGGAAACTCTTAAGATTTGGTACAAATATTCTAAGAAATCGGACTCTCCTGATTAGATGTTGAAGGTCAAAGGTGAAGGTGACCTCACAAACCTTTATCACAGACTTGTTTCCATTGTCTCGTGTCGTAGATCTTGTATAAAGAGGCTGTTAAGAGGGACATGTCGTGTCCCGTGTACCACCAGCTGCCCGACACTCTGGAGACCCAGTTCGCCCGAGGGCTCATGGACATGCAGAGCCAAGTAAGAGCCAGGAATTCATTTAATTATTTGTCCATTTCACTGTGAAGCACTTTTTTATCGTCGTAATGTGTTGTGATGTTGATGTTTTGAAGAAATGATGCTTTGGGTCTTCAGAACAAGTACCAGGAGGACGGGAGGAGGAGCCTGAGTCAGAGCTTCTACAGTCAGCTGCCTGAAACGGCTGAGACCCAGTTTGCTAAAGCTGTTTCTGAGCTGCAGAGCGAGGTGAGACCACGGCGGGTCCAACACACTCGCTCATGAACTGACACACACTCGCCTGAAGAGCTGAAAACGACACACAATGTTGTGTGTAAATATTTCCCACTCTGGCGTTGACCTCAGGACGCACTAGGTTCATGTCAGCGTCTTTTGAGCGCCTGGATCTTCAGGTTGGGAACCACTGGGTTAGGAGACAGTAGATTTAGACAGAGTGTCCGTCGGCCGGCTGTGTCATTCAGTCTGGTGTATTTATATAAATGTGTCATGTCACAGAATCACAAAATGATAAAGGTTATTAAAAATGCCCTTTACCTTTTGTTTTCAGATGAAGTACAAGAAGTCAGGCAGGCAGGGAGCCGGCAGCTGTCTGTACTCCACGATGGCTGAAACGCTGGATACTCAACACGCCAGGCAGGCGTCACACATGCTGAGCCAGGTGCGCGCCACACACAATCACATGTCTGAGATCATGTATGTTAGGATTTGCAGGATATTGACATCAAATACCTGCAGCACTGTAGTTTTGGTAGATTTTGAGTTGAGGAATTTACCTTCTCATCACTTCAGGACAATCTAATTCAAACTAGAACGTCACTCAGTAGAGTCTGTTGCAGTCTCCTTGAAGAAACATATTTAAATTCAATGGACCACCAAGTTTCATGTTCATCCGTCCAGTCGTGTTTGCGTCAGCTTTCTGAGTAACGGTCAAACACAGATGAAAACAGAACCTCCGTGACGGAGGTAATCATTATTTTAACATGAAGACGCTTCCCAGCATGCACCTGTCGCCGCTGCAGGTCAGGTACAAAGAGGACGTGCAGAAGGATTTGTCGTCCTCGCTGTTTTCCAACCTTCCTCAAACACTCCAGACCGAGTTGGCCAAGGAGGTGACGGAGCTCCAGAGCCAGGTGAGGACACATGGACAGTGCATGTATCCTAGCAACAACATTTTCTAACTCAGGTACATCTGTCGTAATTAATGTAATTATTAAAATGTTGACGTCAATCCACTTAAACCTCCCGCCTCCTCTGCTGTGATTGGTCACTCTGTGCCAAGCTCAGCTGTTTCAAACTGACGGTTCTTGAACACAGCAGCAATATCGAGTCCTTCACAATAAAAGACTGGTGATTGGCGTCGGCTGCTCGAGCTCCAGGGACACTTTCACACCTTGTTTGGTTTATTTGTCTGTCTTGTGCCGCAGGTGAAATATAAAGAGGGCTGTAAGAAGGAGGCGTCCTCCTCCCTGTACCGTCTCCTGCCAGAGACGCCAGAGATGCATTTCGCCAAACAGATGTCGGAGATGCAGAGCGAGGTGCGATCTGCGTTTCTCCGATCGCTCACTGAAAACTTTTTATAATTTCTCTGTTTACATTGTTTGGTATTTTCTGTGTCGTCTCCAGGCGAAATACAAGAAGGACAAAGAGGATCTGTCCAACCCTCTGTTCTCGCTGCTGCCCGAAACTCTGGAGACGCAGTTTGTCAAAGAGATGAACGAGACGCACAGCGAGGTGAGACCCTGCGTCGGAAATCACTCACTATATACTGACCTTTATTTAGACTATATATATATATATGTATATATATTATATATACATATATATATATATTCCACAGGGAATTTCAGTACATACAAATGTTCACTTGAACTCAAGTTGAACCTGATTAGATCCTTTTTACCTTGTGAACACGTTATTTGAATTACACTTTAAGATAACCCTTTCACATTTGGCACGAATCTTCACTTCGACTCACAGATGAACTGATCAGATTTTGATGGTCAAAGGTCAAAGTTCAAGGTCACAGTGGCCTCACGAACTTCTTCATATTTTGACCATTTGTCACTTGGACTCAAAGAGGAACTGATTAGATTCGATAGGTCAAAGGTCACAGTGACCTCACATGAAGGAACGTGTTTATAGACTCAGACAGACAACTACAGGATGGTGAATCTAGTCTGAATCTTTTCATTGAGATCCAGATGTTGTTAAATTATTTGAAGCAGCTGCAGCTTTACCCAACAGAGGAATAAACACACCTTTCAGGACGTGACAACATTCAAACCGCTGCTGTGGTTCTGTACCGGTCAGAGTGTCGTGTATTTCTGTACCGTGACCCTGCGGCGTGTTGGACGCCTCAGAGATAAGGACGCCTGGACTCAGCTCCGCAGGAGACGCTTCAGTTTTCAGCTGATAAACATCAACAGCACAAGGAGAAGAAGTTAGAAAAGTAGAAAAATACAAACAAAACAAAGTGACGCCAACTGTCGCTGTGTGACGGATCAGGGCGTGTCCGGTGGAAGCTGATAAAGCCCGACGGTGATGTCACAGAAGGGTTGCTATGACAACAGCCAATGGGACGTGAGACTGATAACACCGAGGGACGTCTTTAGAAGTTAAAGATAGTTTTGACTGTGGAGGGTTTAAGTGACGGCCCTGATTTACTGTGTGTGTTCAGGTGAAGTACAAGCAGAGAGGGAAGCAGCAGGCGGCGGCGTCTCTTTACTCCAAACTGCCTGAAACTCTGGAGACCAAACACGCTAAAGAGGCGACGGAGCTGCAGAGCGAGGTGAGTCTCTTCCTTTTCTCTTTGTCCTCCATCTTTCATTCCTCTATCGACCTCACAGGAGCGACACGTCCGCCCTTCAAACCAAAACACACCTTCTTTCTTTTCAAAACTTTTTTTTAAATGTTGATTTTCTTTGGAACTGTTACTGAATGGAAATATTTGATCTTTGGTTTTATTCTATTGAGTCATAACAGATGAAATCATCTCACAAACAAGTTTTTCTCCAGAGATCTTTTGATTTCTGGTCTTTTTTTTCATTATGTTCTCAAATTTTAATTGAACCTTGAATCAATATCCTGAACAGGACAGTTTCTAAACACTCGACTAGAATTTTCCTCCAAAACTCTGGAACATACATTTTTACTTCAAATGAGGAACAGAATTTTTGCTGTTTGATGTTGAAAAGACAAAAACTTTCTCTACGGTTAAATGTGTGACCACTAGATGTCACTAAATTCTACACACTGAACCTTTAAATCACAACCTGTGTGTGAAATAGAAACATGAGTAAATCTCACGATAAACAATCTCAGTCTCTGCTGCTCTACATTCACTCTGCTGCTGTTTTTGTTTCCGACAGAAAAAGTACAAAGATGACGGGAGGAAGGAGATGATGACGTCTCTTTACTCGCAGCTTCCCGAAACCACAGAGACGCAGTTCGCCCGGGAGGTGACGGAGATGCAGAGCGAGGTACAGAGCTTCAGACATTTCCATCGTTCCTCCATTTCTTTATCTGTTTTCTTTTTTGCACTGCTCTGACTTTTTGTAGAAGAATTTATTACAAAAAACGAGAAGATGAGCACCACAGAACCACCTGAGCGAGAGAGAGATGATAAACAGTGAACGTGTCGTCTTGTCTCTAGAACAAGTACAAAGAAAGTGGGAAGAAGAGTCAGACGGTCAGTGTTTACTCCCAGCTGCCAGACACCAACGAAATCCAGTTTGCCAAAGCTGTTTCTGAAATACAAAGTGAGGTACGTGAGATTTCATCCATTCTCTTCCATCCCAGACCTCAGCCACGTTTCCAGCTTGTCCTCGGGGATCCTGAGTCAAAATCTAACTCTTGACTTTCCTGTCACACTCTTTATGTTTCATGGAAAATGTGCAAAATGTTTCGTCTTGTGTTTTAGGCCAAATACAAAGAAGCAGGGAAGAAGGACGTGAGCAGCTCTCTGTACTCGAAGCTGCCGGAGACCCTGGACACGCTGCACTCTAAAGAGGCGTCACAGCTGCAGAGTCAGGTACTGTGGAGCCGTGGAGTAGAACCTCAGACAAAAACATGTGCAGACAATAGTGTCTGTAGATAGTCTGTAGAGCAGCAGGGGCGGAGCCTGTAGAGCAGCAGGAGGCCGGACATGACGTATAAACTCTGCTGTGGAAAGATCAGTGTTGTTGTTTACAGCTCATCCACACCGGCGTCGGCCCTCATCACCAAAAGATCTGGAACCTCCTCGTGTTTCCAAGTTGACGTCTTCGTCTTCTACGTGTACAGCTCCTCTTCTTCATCCTGAGATCTTTGTGTTCTTCCAGTTTCACGTCCGTCACGTGTTAGAAACCTCGTCAACACGTCCACTCGCTCACTGGGAAGCTTCAGGACATTGTCCTGCTGTCTCCTCACATGGACTCACTCTGACATTCTCAAACTCTAGAGAATGTCTGAAGAAAACCCGGATGTTTTCTCACATTCAACCCCTCCACAACGTTTCAGGAGATAATCCGAAGTTCAGTGCAGTTTATGGACTGAACTTCCCAGGTGTGTGGATCAGTAAATCTCAGCTGGAGGTCGTGTCGCCGTCCTGATGATAATATGCTGCTTCTGTCCCACTGCACTTTAAACTGCCTTTAAATGGCAGCTGACAGTAAATGAAAAGACTTGTTGTCTCTGGCAAAGTGAAAAAGGGATCGTTTGTGTTCATCCGTCTTTAGCAGGAAGGAAGAAAAGTTTAAATCAGTTTAAAAAACATCAGTTCATCAGTTCTGTGACCTCGAGTCTGGATCTGTCCTCCTGCCCTCTGTTTGTGCAGGTGAAGTACAAACAGGACGGTAAGATGGAGGCGAGAGACTCCCTGTACCATCGACTGCCTGAAACCACAGAGACACAGCTGGCGAAGCATCTGAGAGACATTTACAGCGAGGTGAGAGACGTACAGGTGTGAGGGCTGAGCGTCCACAGGGCGCAGGTGGTGACTCGCTTCTCTCTCTCTCTTGTGTCTCAGGTGAAGTACAAAGACGAGGGGAAGAAGGAGGCCGCGAGGAACCTGTACTCGCTCCTCCCCGAGACGGCGGAGACGCAGTTTGCCAAACACGTGTCTGAGATACAGAGCGAGGTGAGGACCCCGAGCGCCTCGACGGCCTCCGATTGTTTTTGTGATCAAAGCAGCTAGAAAAGACATTTTATTTAATGAGCACTAATAAAGTTATTAATTACAGTGCACGACAGTATGTAGTGTTTAACTTCACCAAGGAGGTTATGATTTCATCCCTTAAAACTACTGAGTGGATTTTACATTTTAGTGCAGATACAGGAATTTCACCTTCTTTAACATTGTGAGAAAGTTTTCCAACATTTGTTGTCACTGGATTGACTGTTGAGCTCGTACTAGTCTCGTTTATCTATATTGGTAGAAACATTTCTGTGAAGTAGACGAATATAATTCAAAACCCACAGAAGCCACAGAATTAAACACAAGGATGTTTGGAACAAGTGAAGATTGTTGTTTTCTGTGTTTTTTTCGAGGCCACGTACAAGAAGGACAGAGAGGATCTGCCCAACACCCTGTTCTCGCTGCTGCCCGAAACTCTGCACACTCAGTTTGTCAGAGAGATGAATGAGACGCACAGCGAGGTGAGACACTCGCTTCAGGGGATTTCACTTTTAAAACCTCGTATTAGGGCGGATGCAGTGTGAAACATGCAGAATAACACCAACAGAGAGTGTGTGTGTGCGTGTGTGTGTGTGTGTGTGTGTGTGTGTGTGTGTGTGTGTGTGTGTGTGTGCGTGTGCGTGTGCAGTCCTCTCCATGTTCACACATTCCAGTGAAGCCGTGGTCTATTCTGGTCTCGTTATCAGAAACAGTCAGAGCTGCTGGACGCCTCCGTCTGTCTCACTCTCTCCTCGTGCTGCTAAAACATATCAGAGTATTTTTATTCTCTTTTAAAAAACACATCTCTCTGCTGGCCCTCGGATTTGGTTTCGATGTGAATCAGAGATCGACCGACAATTTGTTTAATCTGAGATTTTTATGAGATGATCACATTTTTCCTGACATGCTCGGATCCACAGGCAAATTCCATGAATTCAGAAAGTCTAAAATATTTTTCTGCAGCCATTACCGTCACTCTACTTCTTCTCCAGACTTTGACCCAGACCACTTCCTGCTGCTTCTTCACATGAGAAACATAAACTCGTCTGGACCCAATGATACAGAGCGAAGTTCATGTTAGATTTCAGTGGTCACGCTCACGGTGATATTACTGTAAGTGAAATAAGTCAGTCGCACCTGATGCTTCACCGGTTGGTGGAAACTCTAGTTTTTCAAGTGTTGTAAGAATCTTGTTTGGGACAATTCAACACGTAACACTGTGCGTTAGGATGTGACGTTAGTATGTGACGTTAGTATGTGACGTTAGCATGTGACGTTAGCATGTGACGTTAGGATGTGACGTTAGTATGTGACGTTAGTATGTGACGTTAGTATGTGACGTTAGTATGTGACGTTAGTATGTGACGTTAGTATGTGACGTTAGCATGTGACGTTAGCATGTGACGTTAGGATGTGACGTTAGTATGTGACGTTAGTATGTGACGTTAGTATGTGACGTTAGTATGTGACGTTAGCATGTGACGTTAGGATGTGACGTTAGTATGTGACGTTAGTATGTGACGTTAGTATGTGATGTTAGCATGTGACGTTAGGATGTGACGTTAGTATGTGACGTTAGTATGTGACGTTAGCATGTGACGTTAGTATGTGACGTTAGTATGTGACGTTAGTATGTGACGTTAGGATGTGACGTTAGCATGTGACGTTAGGATGTGACGTTAGGATGTGACGTTAGTATGTGACGTTAGGATGTGACGTTAGCATGTGACGTTAGGATGTGACGTTAGTATGTGACGTTAGTATGTGACGTTAGCATGTGACGTTAGGATGTGACGTTAGGATGTGACGTTAGTATGTGACGTTAGTATGTGACGTTAGTATGTGACGTTAGGGTGTGACGTTAGCGTGTGACGTTAGCGTGTGACGTTAGTATGTGACGTTAGCATGTGACGTTAGCATGTGACGTTAGTATGTGACGTTAGCATGTGACGTTAGCATGTGACGTTAGCATGTGACCGAGCAGTTGCAACATGTCAACGTGTGTTTTTCCTGCAGGTCAGATACAAGGAAGCAGCTAAGAAAGAAGCCAGCAGCGCTCTGTTCCACCGGCTGCCGGAGACTCTGCAGACGCTGCATGTTAAAGAGGTTACTGAGCTGCAGAGCGAGGTGCACACATCTATTATTCACTTATTCACTTATTCACTTCCCGTGATGTTCACTATTTGAGCATCAGAACACTTAAGAGTGATTCCTTGTCTTCGTTTGTCATCTAATATTTAGTGTTTCTAGTCGTGAATAGAGTTTGAGTCTGTTTGCTGCAGGAGGTCAAACGAACAGGAGAGTTTCTGCACCTCGATGTGTTTTAAAACTAAATTATATGACTGTTCTTTGGTTTTATTACCACAATTAAAAATCTGCATTCATGTGTCGAACATGGCTCATAACACCACCGAGGGTTTCAAACCGACTTCCACCTTTCAGGGCCAATGTGTTCAAATCGATGCTGAAACTAAACCACACACACACACACACACACACACACACACACACACACACACACACACACACACACACACACACACACACACACACACACACACACACACACACCTCGCTCAGGACGACCATGGTCTCGACCATCAGGAAACTCCGGAGGCGAGGAGCTGTGTCTCTCATCACTGTGAGAATAAACTCAGAGGTGAAGTTAAACTTGAATCTGCTGCTGCTCCTTCAGAACAAGTACAAGGAGAGCGGGAAGAGGTTGATGTCGTCCAGCTTGTACGCTCAGCTGCCGCAGACGGCCGAGACGAAGCTCGCCGCCAAGATGTCGGACCTGCAGAGTGAGGTAAACACACCTGATACCTAACACAGATTCCTGACGTGTGAATGAGTTTGAAGTCGTCTGTCTCAGTGTCTCTGTGTCTCTGTGTCTCAGTGTCTCTGTGTCTCTGTGTCTCTGTGTCTCTGTGTCTCAGTGTCTCTGTGTCTCTGTCTTCTGCAGAGTAAATACAAAGAGGACGGGATCAGGAGCCTGGCTCAGAGCTTCTACTCTCAGCTGCCAGAGACGGCCGAGACCCAGCTCGCCAGATCGGTCTCTGAGCTGCAGAGCGAGGTGAGGAAAATGGAACTTCCTTTCTCCCAGAGCAGAACAACATGGAGAATCAAAGTGTTACTGACCCTGTTGTGTTTGCTAGCAGCTGCTGTTCAGTTCAATTCTGTGATACAACTGTCTACATGTGGGGACCAGATGTTATTAGAGCAGTCTGTTCACACCGTCACGTGCACGCCCAGTGTACGTTAGTGGTCACGTGACTCTGGCGTGTTAGTGTGGACAGGGATTCAAACTTAGACAGACGCTGTTTTTAAACTAAAGCGTAGTCGTATGGATGTAGCCTCGTGACATGACCTTGAGTGCAAAGAAAACACGAGAACTGGAGAAACAGAATCGGTACAAAATCAAAAACAGAAAATGTCCGTCAGTCGGGTTCGACTGATCCCTGCGAGCAGGAGGATCTTTATTTTTGATGCTGATTTCAGTGACGACGCAAACAGCAGCTAACGCTTGATGTTTCCTTTAGACCAAGTACAAGGAGGCGAGCAGGAAGGAGGCGAGCAGCTGTCTGTACCATCAGCTCCCTGAAACTCTGGAGACTCAGCATGCGAAGGAGACGGCTGAGCTGCAGAGTCAGGTGAACTCACACAAACACCCCCACATAGGACTCAACACAGCTGTGTTTGTGCTGGAAGGATCCTGGTGTCAGCTCAGTGTCTGTTTCCTTCAGGTGAAGTACACAGAAGGGAAGAAAGAGCTGAGCACCAACCTGTACTCTCTGCTGCCTGAGACGGAGGAGATGAAGTTAGCTAAAGCCGCCATGGATCTGCAGAGCGAGGTGGGTCCACATGCTGTCCTCACATCCCAGACTTCCTCTTCTCCCGCGTGCTCATCTTCTCGTCCTGTTGCGTTTGTCTCCCAGAATAAATACAAGCAGAAAGGCCGACAGGAGGTCAGCACCAGCGTGTTCCACCAGATGCCACAAACCAACGAGATGCAGTTTGCGAAGCAGATGTCTGAACTTCAGAGCGAGGTTGTCTCAGTGTTTATCCGAAAGATTGTTGAATAAACTGACAATTAAAATACAAATCTGTATATTAACTTGAGGTTGTGTGTGTTTTATCGTCTCAGACCAAGTACAAGAAGGACAAGGAGGATCTGCCCAACGCTCTTTACTCGCTGCTGCCTGAAACGCTGCACACTCAGTTTGTCAGAGAGATGAATGAGACGCACAGCGAGGTGGGAAATAATAAAAACCTCATTTATAACAGGATGGTGATGTGATGGAAGAGGGAAGTGTGTGTGTTGCTCTTGTTTGTGTCCTGATGTGCAGGGTTGTGTCGTGTGTGTCTGTGCAGGTATTGATCCAATGTTGTGTTCTAATCTCAGAGTAAATACAAGGAGGCCGGTAAGAAGGAGCTGGTGAACAGTTTGTATTCTCTGCTGCCCGAGACCAAAGAAACTCAACATGCCAAGGAGCAAAGTCAGCTGCACAGTGAGGTACGGCCACTGGCCTTTCACACTTCATCACACATGGACACAAACTGTGACGTCTGCTTTACCTGCTCTGGTGAACCTGCTGCTGCATAACGGGGGTTTCAACGTGTTGCTGTGTCTTTGAGCTGTAAACTGAAGTATTGGTCTGTTCTTTGATGAAACACATTAACGTTGGTTCTTACATCACGATAATCACGATGCTGCTTGTTTGTGTAAAGTTTTGCACAAACAACCGAACACATTAAACAAACACTCTTATTATTCATTTTATTACAGATTTAAAATCCATTATCCTCTGACTGAGATCGATCGTCCTTTAGACTTTGATCATATTGTGAATATATTATTTAGAAAAAGTAAGAATTTAAATCAAATGTGCAATTTTCATTATGGTTTATAATGTATACAAGTTCCTGTTGAAACAAAGGGATCTGACAGGCCTGCGCTGCACAGTAAGAGGTCTGGTGTTGTGTTGCAGAAAGCGTACAGGCAGGAGGGTAAGAAGGACGCCGGCTGCAGTCTGTACGCACAGATGCCCCAGACCATCGAGACCGTCTTCGCCAAAGAGCTGAGCAAGACGCAGAGCGATGTGAGTCACCGCCAGCGTCCGATCCATTAGGAAATTCTAATTTACGTCTTTACACTGAGAGAAATGCAGATCTTGTTTTTAAAAGGGGTCAAGTGGCAAAATCCTTCAGTCGTTTTAAAGTAGTTATTCATTGTAGTTCATTGTAGTTAATCTGTTTTAAAAGAGACATCTCGTTCACAAACAGACAAAGAAAGAAACGCTCTAAAGTGAAGGAGTTTGTTCTTGGCCTGTTCCTCATCCGTCACCAGGCTCAGTTTGTTGAGGTGAGGAGGGAAGATGCTTGAGACACAAGAACACGATCAGAGTCGGTATCATGTCATCGAGGCGTGAACACAGAGAGCAGCTGTGTTGTGTTCTACAGCCTGAGGACACAGACACTGACCTACTGCCTGCACACACACACACAGACACACACACACACAGCACTGTCTGCTTGATGCTTATAAACTGGGACAGACGGACATTTCGAAGGATTCATGCTCAGAACCTGTGAGAGAACACAAAGTTAACAAAGAGAAACTGCAGAACCTGCAGCACGAAGGAGGCCATGACGTTCAGATCCTGACGCGATCACTCAGTTCAGAGCTGAACGATAAAATACCACCGGGGACCGTTTCACCGTGAACCGGCTGCAGAGGTGAAACCAAACATCTTGTGCGTCTGCAGCTTTGTCTCTCTTCACGGCGCAGACCAGTCGGTTCACACGGGTCAGCGTGCGCCGCCAGTCGGCCCAGGGGGCAGATAATCAAAGGCTCGGGGGAAACTGGGGCACGATGCTTTCACGTCTGCTGACCGAGCAATGAGACGCTAACTGGAGCGTACAACACAACAGACTGTCCCACTGTCTGCACACCTCCGTTACAGCACAGCTGACCTCACAGGGCACACGGACAAACACAGGGACGACCTTACTGCAAGTTTTTAAACCATTATTTCATTTATTTCATCAAGACTTTAATTATTCTGTTGATTTGTAATTGGAAAAACAATTAATTTGTTGGGTGCTGAGTTTTCCCTGGTGTCTGATTGAATGAATTCAATAAACTTAAACAGTGTGGAAACATCACAAAATACATCAACAAATAAATCTAATTCAATATATAACAAGTGAAATTATCACTCAGAGCTCATATCTCTGTCAAGGCTCAACTTTCCTCTTTAACTTCCCTAGATCCAGATTTCTATTAGGACCAGATTTCACACATTTAACTCTAAATATGCCGTAAAGATTACTAAATATAGAAACATCAACTAAATATTCCTTTACCCTCCATAAATTAATAAATTTTAACCTTTTTGTTTTTAAGATATGAACATTTTTCATTCTGCTGCAAAAAGTAACAGATGTTGTGAATGTGATGTTTTTTATTCCAGATTTACACAGGAAACAACAAAGTGATGAGTCAGCACGTTGGTTACGTCTAGTTCCAGTCGGTTTCTTTAATCCTTCAGGTTTGTTTCGTCTACGCTGGGTTTAAATGTTGATTTCTCATTTTCACAGCTGGATGCAGCTCATCTTATTTTTAGCCAAACGAACGAGGCTGAATTAGTCACGAGATATTTTCTCCCTCGGATCCAACGTGCGTCTCACTTCCTCTCTTTGTGTCCTCTTCTTCTCTTTCTCGCCTCTTTTTGCCCTTTTTGTTTTTATTCATGTCTCAGTGATCGGAGGAATGATGTTTTCAGACTGTCCGTCTGTCCCCTTCCTATGAGCACGATATCTCAAGAACGCCTCGAAGGAATTTCTAGTAGATGTTAGCAGGTGTTAGTGGCCACCAGCGGATGTTAGGGACATAACCTCAGTTGTGCTCAGCGTCATCAAGTATTTTGTCCTTGTTGATACAGGCTTGGGGGTACGCTGAGGCTAATGGTGAATCCGACACAGATTTTCGAATGTTCCACTTGGGCTCAAAGGTGAACTGATTAGATTTCAGTGGTCAAAGGTCACGGTGATCTCATATGAGTCTGGAAACAAAAAAAAGAGTGTGCACTGGTTGACGGCGGCGGCGTGCAGCCGCACTGAGGTGATTCCAGTTTCCTCCTGTTCCTCCCTCAATCGGTTTCTCTTGTCTTTTCTCTGTGGTCGTCTCTGTAGAAGTCTTACAAGGAGAAGTACAATCGTGAGAAGGGGAAGTCCAGCTACACCAACATGAAGACGCTGCCCGAGGTGGAGCACGCCATGGAGGTCAACAAGAACCAGAGCAACGTAAATACACACATCTACTCAGCAGACGTAGAGACCAACTTGTCTGTGATGTTTAATCACAGAACTGAAGGTTTTTCTCATTTTTGTTTTGCATTTTTCGGAAAAAAATCACCATGTAACTGGATCGAAACACCAACGCTCTGAAACCGTCCCACGTGTGCTGCAACATTTAATCAGACTTATTATGGTCGACTGCTTTAGTTTGACTTGTAATGCACTTTGTGATTATTGTTTTCATACAGAAGTAACTAACTTACCACTGATCTCAGGTCAGCTACAGAAAAGACAGAGAGGAGCTTCATCACTACAACTCAGCACCAGACAGACCGGACATCATCAGCGCCACCAACGCTTCAAAACTGGCCAGCAACGTGAGTGTGTGTGTGTGTGTGTGTGTGTGTGTGTGTGTGTGTGTGTGTGTGTGTGTGTGTGTGTGTGTGTGTGTGTGTGTGTCTGTGTGTGAGAGTGTGCGTGTGTGAGAGAGAGAACATGTAACCGCAACATTCATTTCCATTACAACAGTCTTGTTCACCAGCTGTTGTCTGAGTGGAGCCGCTGATAAATTATAGAAAACTTTCTGTTGTTAACACTGAACTGCCATTATAGAAGAGAGTGTGTGTGTGTGTGTGTGTGTGTGTGTGTGTGTGTGTGTGTGTGTGTGTGTGTGTGTGTGTGTGTGTGTGTGTGTGTCCACAGGTGGCCTATAAGAGTAACACAAAGCAGCTGGTTTACAGCGACGTCTCTCTTTTGGCCAGAACTGACATCCAGCACGCCAAGGAGGTTTCAAAACTGGCCAGTCAGGTAACACACACACACACACACACACACACACACACACACACACACACACACACACACACACACACACACACACAGATTGATCTTTGATGAAACACATTAATACCTGTTTTAAAATCTCATTCATTCAAAATTCTACATTTATGTGTTGAACATGGCTCAATGCGCCACCTAGTGGTTCAAGCTGTCTTGCACCTTTCAGGAACGATGTTCACGTAGAGTTGACAGGTTGCGACGTCTCTTCGTTACATTCCCTGATATATGAAAATGTTGACACCCTCTGCTGCGACTCGAGGCCTTTGTTTGAGAGACTGCAGCTGAAACTGAGGGGTGAAGTCCCACTGTGACTGAGCACCCCCCCCTCTCTGTGCGCCCCCTGCAGGTGAAGTATAAGGAGAACTTCCACGGCCAGAAGCCTCGTTACAACCCACTTGAGTGTGTCTCCTTCAAACACACACAAGCCGCCGCCGCTCTGGCCAGTCAGGTGAGTGGATCACGTGACGTCTCTGTGACTTTTACACCTCCACTCCGTGTTTGTGCAGAAACACATAGATCCTGAAAGTACGTCTTAAATGGAAGTCAGTGCAAAATCCTCAGCTGTGTGTGTGTGTGTGTGAGTGTGAGTGTGTGTGTGTGTGTGTGTGTGTGTGTCCTTCTCTTTGACTCACTCTGAAATTCAGTCTGTTGTGTGGGTGTAACCATGGAAACCTTTCTAAAGCAAATGGCGAGGGATTGTGGGATGAAAGCTGGAGACACACACGCACAAACACATGCACATAAACATGACCACACAAACAAGGTCCCACACACACACACACACACACGCACACACTGTTGCCCACACAGCCACAGAAAGGAGCCGCTCCACTTCTCTTGGTTACATAACTTCCTGTTGTGTTGAGCGCTGCCCGCTCACCGCGCCTCAGAAACGCCTCTCGTTCAGCATCATCATGTAAAGGGCACGTCTTTTTTTGGGCTCAGGCTGAAACAGATTTTGGCATCGGGAGGGAGAGCTTCAAACGATCGTGGATGTGCGAGGAAATTCAAGTGGAAAAATACATTTCCACAGAGTGAACACAGCTGCAGACGTCTGTTGTGTTCACCTTTTCTCCTGGTGCTAATCTGTGCAGAGGGTTTTGTGCGATGCTGCTAACAAGCAAACAAACTTCTCTTTGTCCGAGGTTAAAATCACGGTGTTTTTTTAACAAGGGCCTGAAAGAGGAGACGCTCTCCTGCTTCACCTTGTTCCTCTCTTGGGTGTACGAGGATCCCTGGTGTGGCCACAACTAGAAGGGAGGCTCCTATCCTTCCATGTTAGAGAATCTGCCCGTTTATCGTGGTCATGCACCACCTCCACAAAGTGTGATGAATATTGGTTTTATCGGTTGTGTGGTTTTTGCGTGATCCTGCTAACAAACAAACACACAGAGGAAAACATAAGCTCCTTGTTGGAGGTGATTATCTGAAGTTCAGCTTTTAAAACATTGACCACTAATGGAAACATGTTCTCCGTCCCTCAGGTGAAGTATAAAACCAACCAGAACCAGAAACCTGAGGGATCATCGGACCTGCCCAACCTCCTGCAGCTGGAGCACGTCCTGCACGCCAGCAAACTGCAGAGCAACGTACGACACCGCCGTGCAGAACTCTGTAGAAACAGCTTCATACATGTGTTTAACAGCGTTAAGCACATGTGCCTACGTGTATCTGCATGTGCTGCTACGGTTACACCCGTCGGCCTCAGACCGATAACGTTTCTACCGTGTGTGTGTGTGTGTGTGTGTGTGTGTGTGTGTGTGTGTGTGTGTGTGTGTGTGTGTGTGTGTGTGTGTGTGTGTGTGTGTGTGTGTGTGTGTGTGTGTGTGTGTGTGTGTGTGTGTGTGTGTGTGTGTGTGTGTGTGAGATCAGGTGGAGTATAAGAAGGATTACGAGCAATCTAAGGCCCACTACCACGTTGCTGTGGACACAGCTGAACAGCTCCACCACAGGGAGAACGCGGTGCTGCACAGTCAGGTCAGAGGACGCTTCCTCTTCTGTCTCTGTCTCTGTCTCTCTCTCGTCCTCTCTCTCTGTCTCTGTCTCTGTTTGTCAGCGTGTTTGTGTGTGTGTTGTCTCAGGTGAAGTACAGAGAGGAGTATGAGAAGAGCAAAGGTCGATCTCAGATGGAGTTTGGAGACACTCAGACGTACAAAGTGTCTAAAGAAGCACAGAAGATGCAGAGCGAGGTGAAACACACACTCTCTCTCCCTCTCTCTCTCTCTGTCTCTCTCTCTCTCTCTCTCTCTCTCTCCCTCTCTCTCTCTCTGTCTCTCTCTCTCTCTCTCTCTCTCTCCCTCTCTCTCTCTGTCTCTCTCTCTCTCTCTCTCTCTCTCTCTCTCTCTCTGTCTCTCTCTCTCTCTCTCTCTCTCTCTGTCTCTCTCTCTCTCTCTCTCTCTCTCTCTCTCTGTCTCTCTCTCTCTCTCTCTCTCTCTCTCTCTCTCTCTGTCTCTCTCTCTCTCTGTCTCTCTCTCTCTCTGTCTCTCTCTGTGTCTCTCTCTCTCTCTCTGTCTCTCTCTCTCTCTCTCTCTGTCTCTCTCTGTGTCTCTCTCTGTCTCTCTCTGTGTCTCTCTCTCTCTCTCTCTGTCTCTCTCTCTCTCTCTCTCTCTCTCTGTCTCTCTCTGTGTCTCTCTCTCTCTCTCTCTCTCTCTCTCTCTCTCTGTCTCTCTCTCTCTCTCTCTCTCTCTCTGTCTCTCTCTGTGTCTCTCTCTCTCTCTCTCTGTGTCTCTCTCTCTCTCTCTCTGTCTCTCTCTCTCTCTCTCTCTCTCTCTCTGTCTCTCTCTCTCTCTGTGTCTCTCTCTCTCTCTCTCTCTCTCTCTCTCTCTCTCTGTGTCTCTCTCTCTCTCTCTCTCTCTCTCTCTCTCTCTCTCTCTCTCTCTCTCTGTGTCTCTCTCTCTCTCTCTCTCTCTCTCTCTCTCTCTCTCTCTCTCTCTGTCTCTCTCTCTCTCTCTCTCTCTGTCTCTCTCTGTGTCTCTCTCTCTCTCTCTCTCTCTCTCTCTCTCTCTCTCTCTCTGTCTCTCTCTCTCTCTCTCTGTCTCTCTCTCTCTCTCTCTCTGTCTCTCTCTCTCTGTCTCTCTGTCTCTCTCTCTCTCTCTCTCTCTCTGTCTCTCTCTCTGTCTCTCTCTCTGTGTCTCTCTCTCTCTCTCTCTCTCTCTCTCTCTCTCCCTCTCTCTCTCTCTCTCTCTCTCTCTCTCTCTCTCTCTCTCTCTCTCTCTCTCTCTGTGTCTCTCTCTCTCTCTCTCTCTCTCTCTCTCTCTCTCTCTCTCTCTCTCCCTCTCTCTCTCTGTGTCTCTCTCTCTCTCTCTCTCTCTCTCTCTCTCTCTCTCTCTCTCTCTCTCTCTGTCTCTCTCTCTCTAAACAGACTCGTCTCCTCATCACTGATTTCTCACATATTTAATAACGTATACGCCTGCTGGACTTACACCCCCCCCCCTCTCTCTCTCTCTCAGAGGGAGTATCGGAGGGACTATGAGGAGCAGGTGAAGGGGAAAGCGTTGGTGGACGTTGACCAAACGCCTGGATACCTGACAGCTCGTCACGCCAGCAGTCTGCTGAGCGAGGTAACACACACACACACACACACACACACACACACACACACACACACACACACACATTGATTTCCTGGATGATTTACACAATGAGGACTTGCTTTTTGTCCCCATAAGGAAGACAGGTCCCCATAAGTCACTGTGTAAACACATCTAGGTCCCCACAACATGAGTAATTACTTGTTTATTGAATCACTCACTCCTTCACTTTGTGTAGAAGGAGTACAGGAAAGACTTTGAACAGGAAGTGAAGGGGCGTGGCTTATCTGGCCTCGGCCTGGAGGAAACGCCAGAGCTGCTGAGGGCTAGAAACGCCACTCAGATACTGAACCAGGTAAAACACATCCCACACGTGATCTGACTGCAGCCAGCTGGTTGGTTGTGTGTCTCATGTGTAGCGGGGGTACCGCGGGGACATGGAGAGGGAGGTTGTGGGTAAAGGGATGGAGCTGAGCGCAGAGATCCAGGTAAAAGGAAATGTCGACCAAACGTTTGCTCCTTCGCTAAAGAGACAGATATTCTGAGTCTGCGGTTCTTTCTTCACAACACACTCAGTTTCTCATCTATTTAAAGTCCTGACACTGACGATCACGTGGAGCTGAGAGAGCAAAACATCAAGGGTTTTATTATTTGGGAAACTTCTACTAAAGTAGAACTTAACGAGATGCAGCACGTTCCTCATTATGACACAGAAGACGACTGATCTTCTGATATTCACCCTCTAACAGCCCGGCACACGTACGTGAAGATATCAGTTCACTTCCAATCTGATGAGTGAGGAGGCGAATAAAACATTTGAGAGAGTTCAACTTTGGTGAACTTTGACCTGCGATGTTCACTTTGCATTCATGCATGTGTCCTAAAATGTGTTAGGTGTAGTGTTGACAAATGAAAGTGTCCGATTTCATTTGTCATCAGTAAACCAGGCGTTCTATTGGTTGGGGACTTGTTTTATAAAAAAATCCAAGAGCTGAAGGAAATCTGAGAGCAAGCAACAAAATATCTGAGTGTAAGCACACGAGCAGAGCAGATATAAGTGCAAGCAGGGGCTGTTTGAGTGCGAGCGCAGGGTTTGGAGTGAAAGCATTACAACCTCTGAAAATCAATAAGACCGCACTCTGGAATAAGAGGAACAACATCCATTTGAGGCCCAAAGAGCTGAAGTTGCCCGTGTTTGTGTGTTTGTGTGTTTGTGTGTCACAGAGGTTTTACAAGCAGACGGAGCAGCTCCGTGAAAGCTCATACGGGACGGTGACAGACACTCCTGAGCTGCTGCACGCCTCCTACCTCAAAGACGTCTACAGTCAGGTCTGTGGGGGATTCCTGCATTTCTAGGACCTTTCATTTTCCTGACACGGCCGCCAAAAGTTACCAAGATGATCAGAATCAGACCGTCCGTCATTCGTTTGTCCATGGGCGAACCAGCCGACCCTTAATCTGTCTTGTATCTTTTATGGTCGAAGGGCGAGTTGACATGCAGGGTTAGTGATAAAACATTCTCACACCATATACTGTACACACCAGTGTCCCTTGACACATGAATCATTAACATGAGGAACATTGTTTCTTGATATGATTTGAAGCCTGATACTTGATCTGCTGTAATAACAGAAACACAGCGACTGTAAATCAATAATCTTTACTGTATCAATTGAAAGAAATTACAAATCAAAGTTTGAGTATTTTCGGGGAATGAACCTTTCAAACTTGGCTCTTGGACGCGTTTCTGAAACTGCAGCCTCCAGTCATCCAATTCGTTAGAGGATCACGAAAACTCGGGGTCCTAGAAACGCTGTAAACTGCAGACGCTGGTATTACAGGAACACAACATGAGGTCCGTGTGTCACAATTAAAAACTGTTGAAAACGTTCTGTGTCTGTGCAGAAGAAGTATAAGGACGAGGCCGAGCGGCTGAAGGGACGTTACAGTCAGTTGTGTGAAACTCCAGAGATGAAGCGAGTCAAAGCCAACCAGCGACACATCAGCTCAGTGAGGACGAGCTTTAGCTCGAAACGCACATTCGATTTCCTCTGAACAACAACTCTAATCTAACGCAGCCCTCTGGTGCCCTCTAGCTGCGGTACAGCTGGGACTCCAAGCTCATGAGAGGTCTGTCGTCCTCGGTCACAGACACGCCCGAGATCGTCCTCGCCAGAGAGAACGCCAAGAAGATCAGTGATGTAGGTTAACGTGCACGTAAAAAAACTTAAATGTCAGTGTCACAACTTAACTGGTTTGCAACAGGAAGTAGAGGAAAAGTACTAAAACACAATCCAGGTAGAAATATAAAAAACTGTTGCTCTTGTTTTTGCAAGAGCAACAGTTACAACAATTACAGAACATCAGCTGACCTCAGCTCTGTTCCAGGTCCGCTACCGAGAGGAGGTGGGGAGTGGCACCGCCGTCATGGACACGCCTGAGATGGAAAGAGTACGACGCAACCAGGAGAACATCAGCTCAGTGAGGACACACACACACACACACACACGCACGCACACACACACACACACGCACACACACTTTCAGAGCTGTTTGGTCAAAGGTCGATAAAAATATGATCCGAAAAAGACATTTTAACAAAAATAATAGAGAAAATCTAAAACTGATATTGATCATTATTTCCCATCATGTGACGTCATGAAGAAGTCAGAAAATAACATCGTGTGATGTCATCATGACATCATGTAGGGTCGTAATGCAGTGACAGTTCCAACCAATGATTGACCAGAATGACGTTTCCTGTCTGTCTCGCCACCAGGTCAAGTACAAGCAGAGTGCGGCGAAGGCCACGAGTGTGGGAGTGACGCCAGAGCTGGAGAGAGTCCGACAGAACCAGGAGAACATCAGCTCGGCAAGACACACACACACACACACACACACACACACACACACACACCACACACACACACACACACGTGCAGAGACACAGGTTTTCATTCCTCTCTGTGATGTCACCTGTGATGTCATATGTGCATGTAAACAGGTGAAGTATCAGCGCGGGCTGCAGGAGATGAGGGGGCGGAGCTGCACCGAGCTGGACACACCTGAGTACAGACGTGTCAGGAAGACACAGGACTCGGTCTCCATGGTAGCGGCCCGGTTGCCGTGGCTAACCTGAGTGATGTGGCACTGCGATTGGGACTGTCGCACTGAGACTAACACCCGCCACCAGACAGCATGGACCCCAGTGCTGTGTGTGTGTGTGTGTGTGTGTGTGTGTGTGTGTGTGTGTGTGTGTGTGTGTGTGTGTGTGTGTGTGTGTGTGTGTGTGTGTGTGTGTGTGTGTGTGTGTGAGAAAGTTTGTGTGTGCGTGTGAGAGAGTATGTGCGTGCATGAGTGTTTGTGTGTAATAATAAAAAATTTAAAATATTCCCTGTGTGTTTATTTTGCTCACTGACCTAATGCACCCTGATGAGTGTGTGTGTGTGTATGTGTGTGTGTGTGTGTGTGTGTGTTAACTCTTTGTCATTTCAACATTGACACTAAAGTGTATTTGTGTGTTTCAACAGGCCAAGTACCACGAGGACTTTGAGCGAGCGCGCGGCCGAGGCTGCACTCCGGGATTGGACGATCCCAGCATGGAGCGCTACCAGAGATCCAATCAGATGATGGGAGAGGCAGGTTACGGCAAAGGGATCCACCCCCAGGTGATGGAGATGGACAGACGACCAGGAGGCATCATCGTAGGTCAGTGATCCGCAATCCAACTGCACACGTGTGTGTGAACGCCTCCTGATTGGACGGAGCAGAGCTGTGAGAGGCGGGGAGAAATTTAAATCCACATGTTCCCATCATCAGCAGCATCTGTTTTCATAAGATCAGTTTTTTTAAAGCTAATTTAAGCTTTAATGTTTATTTACAGCGGTATCTTTAACAATAAAAGCCTTTTAAACAGAGACACCTGATGATGTCATGGTCAGAACTGACCGAGGACTCGTGCTCTTCTCACTTTTACTTTGACTTCTCACAGTGACTCTGTTCATTTGAGCTGCAGTCTTCTGTCCTTTTGTTTATTGGCACGAGGACTTTTAGAGTCTGTGCACACACACACACACACACACACACACACACACACACACACACACACACACACACACACACTCATTGATTTCCCCACCTCTCTGAAGACCTGAAGGTGTGGAGGACAGACCCAGGCTCCATATTTGACTTTGACCCTCTGGAGGACAACGTCCAGTCCAAGAGCCTCCGCAGGATGTCTGGTAGATCACCTGACTCCCCTTCCTTTGCTAAAATAAGAAACACTAATCAAGTTTCCAGGCTTAAAGTGTGTTATGTGTTTGCAAACCCTTCGTTTGAATTAACACACGTATAAAAGTCCTTTTCAATTCTTATTTATTAATTCACAATCTCATTTGTAAGAGATTAACTCACCAACTAGAACGTCACTGGGAGCTCATCCCTCAACAGTCTCATTATGAAACCACATTCAAATTCACTGGATTCAGATTTTTATCAGGATCTGCATCAAATCAAAAAAAGCTTTTAAAAGGCTGCAGATTTTTGATCTAGAACCAAGAGATGTTTTCAAGCAGTTTTAGTTTTAAGCATCTAACCCTACTGTCAACAAAATCAATGAAAAGACTGGAACCCACCAGCTTCTAACACGTGTTGTGTGAGTATCTAAAAGCATGAACACACATTTGATCACACACACTCCGACCTGATGCCCCAAATACTCACGAGAGCTGAACTCCGTCTCCACAAATGCACCGACATTAGGAAACTTGATCTTTTCCTTTAAAGACGTGTCGATGTGCTGAGACATCGTTCGCTCATCTGTTTTTCTGTAGTTGTGATTTTGATTTCTGTCGACTCACTGTTATTTGTTTCTTCTTCTCCCCTGTCCTTGTTTCTGTCTGTGTCCTGTTGGCTGTTATTATTTTCTACCTGGCGCTGCCCCCTGGTGTCTGTTAGAGCGGGCAGGCCGCAGACTGAGCCGGCAGCACTCGCAGCAGTCTCTCGCCCACAGCCAGGCTCAGTCTGTCAGCTCTCTGACCTCTGACCTCTGGGACGGCAGCAGCGCTGACACCCCCGGTATCTTTCTGTCCGCTCAGACACACACAGCAGACTGACAGACGCACGTGTGCAAACTGTTGTGTTCATTCTGTGTGTAGGATAAGATCAGATCAAACTTTATTGATGCCACTCTGGGAAAGTTCACTTGTGACAGCAGCAGGTCAGAATGAGGTCGACAAGAGAATAACAAATACATCCTGCAATACAGAAATATTGATTTGTATAGAAATAAGCTTGAGTAAAGTACACGAGGCACAAGATGATTACACGAGGATGTTGTTCATTAGTATGTGTATATATGTACAGCTATATAAGGTATAAATTCACAATAGCATACTATACAATATGAATATAAAAAGGATGCATGGATATATACTATATTATATTGATATAATTTACATTTTTTAATACGAAAGAGTATTTGGGCCATGTTGAAGAAAAAATAAATTCTGAGATTTTGAGAATAAACATAATATTATGTGAAAAAAGTTGTAATTTTAGAAAATAAAAAAGTGTACAAAACAATACCATGAAGGAGAAGTGGAGTTCTTCTCCAAGTGGATGTCGAATCTTGATCTTCTCATATCTCCAGGCGGAGTGTCAGGGCCATGTTTAAGAAGAAGAAACTTAGATTTCAGGAATAAACTCGTAATATTACAACTTCATCCTCGTAACATTACGAGTATTATATCATCTCAATATTTTGAGATAAAAGTTTTAAAGTGTAAAAACTCAGCTATGCTCTGTGGAGTTTCTTCCTGGTTCTGTGTGGTTCTGTCTTCACAACAGACTCAGGTTCTTCTCTTTTCAAAGTCCTGATGCTGAGGATCCACGGAGCTGATGAGACCAAACATCAATGATTTAGTTATTTATGACACTAAAGTAGAATTTTACAAGATGCTGCACATTCATCATTTTAACACCTGAGACGAACTTCTGATATTCACCTTCTAACAGGACACACAGAATGATTATCACTTCGTTCTTGAATTCTCTGAAAGTTCCGGCCCTGACGCTCGGCCGTAGTTTGCCGTTCTGTCTCTAATCCACAAATCAAACGGACTAATTCACTTCGTCTCTTTGCAGGTTGGTGTGAAGTTCACTGTGTGTCTTTATGTTGTTTAACAGCTGGAATCACAAACACGTCACAGGAGGTAGATCAGGTTTAAACTGTCGGTGCAGGAAAGACTTTTTAAACTGACTTATACTCTCTCTCTCTCTCTCTCCCACTCCCTCTCTCTCTCTCTCTCTCTCTCTCTCTCTCTCTCTCTCTCTCTCTCTCTCTCTGTGTTTGTGTCTCTCGTCCAGCGCCCGTCCTTCCAGGAGCGTACCATCAGGGCGTTCAGATGCAGCAGCAGCAGCAGTATCACGGCTACATGCATCAAACCAGCATGTCATCCGTCAGATCCGTCACCTCCCCCCCGCACTCAGCCACCATGGTACCTGCTGAATCACAGGACGCCTCATTTATGGTGTTTTCTCTTTTTAGTCGTAGAGATATCGCAGACGAAGTAGAATCGTCAGGAAAAAAGCTCAAATCATGACGAGGATCAGAAGTCAAACACGTGTGAATTAAACTTAATAAAAACTACAGAGACTGGTAGAGCTCCACTTAAACAACTTTATTTATGACAGGAGACAGTACAGGCGTTAGTTTCCCGTCCAAACCGGAATGAAACAACAAAATAGATTTTACTGAAGATGAAAATAAAATAAACAGGACTGAAATGTTTAAATTATATAATAACATCTAGAATATATGTGGAGAAACTTCTATTTGTGTGCATTCTACAAACACTTTAATGTTTCTGTCTCCTGATCGTGAAAATGCAAATAAGAAGTTTTCTATGTCGAGTCAAAAACACATCTAATGTTTTAAGAGCTTTCCTGAGGGAAAAGGAAAAGGTGAAAGGATCTTTTGGCAGAAACTGAATGTAAAATAATTCTAGAGATGTTTTTACTTGTGTTTCATCTAAATTATACAAATTGTTGTTGTATTTACCCTTGAATGGGCCTTTATATTTAAATACTTTATATAGGGGGAGTGGTGTTCAGCTGCAACATGACACTTCACCACTAGATGTCACTGGATTCTAAACACTGAACCTTTAAGTAATGAACACAAAACTAAAGGGATCCTGTTGTCATATTGAAAACATTTATACATTTTTACAGTCTCTCAAAATGTCAGGATCCATGAATTATTCTCTGGGAAATCAACAAAAGCTGTTGCTGTAAGTCAGGATTTCACGGTGGTGAATCAAATGTCAAATGTCAAACGGAGACGCTGTCTGGAGGGGGGGTCAGACGGCTCAGGAACGATAACCTCTGTCTCTTCTGGTTGTTCGCAGCGTGTTTACCGGGCTCTGTACGACTACGCGGCTCAGGACCACGACGAGGTCTCGTTCAGGGATGGGGACGTCATCATCAACGCTCAGCCAATCGACGAGGGCTGGATGTACGGCACCGTGCAGAGAACCGGCAAGTCCGGCATGTTGCCGGCAAACTACGTGGAGTGTTGCAACTGAAGGAGAGAGGAAGGTGTGGAGAGAGGGGGGGGGGGAGAGAGAGAGAGGGAGAGAAGGAGAGAGAGAGAGGAGACGGAAGTGAGGCAGGGGGTGGAATTTAAACGAAAAAAAGAAAAATCCACCTTCATTGGTTAAAACAAATCAGAAGTTGCTGATGTCAGTCGCTCTTTTGGGTTTTTTCTTCTTCCAGATGTTTTCAGCTGCAAACGTTTGAATTCACAGATCTGAAACTTTATCAGTGTCGATAAAAACCGGAACAGAGCAGTTTCCACAGCGTCAAGTCCCAGTCACAAACCGGTTTTCTAGTCGTGATCACTTGTTGCTGTAAATCGCATCATTTAAAGTGGTGGCCATCACTGACCTCACTCCAGAACAACAGCTGGAATTCACTGAACATGACAGACGGCTGCTTTCAGACATGCACTGAGCTCCGGAGGTTCTGCCGGACATTCTCCGGAGGACCTCTGTATGTGTGAACGCAAATGTCCCAGTGAGATCCGCAGAAAGTCTGGAGGAGACGATAGCAGGAGATCCTTCACTGTGAGCGACGGGGGGGGGGGGGGGGGGGGGGGGGGTTCTAACACGCGGCAGACGCAAAACTGAAAACAAAATTAAAACAAATGTCTCCGGGTGAAAAAGAGGAGCCTCACACGTAGAAGACGAAGACGTCAGGAGAGTTTGTGGTGATGACACTCGAGGCTGAGTCTGAGCGAAGGATCTCCTGCTGCGTCCTTCATGTGTGAGAGAAACAAACATCCAGACCCGGAGCTCGGGACATCCTCCGGAGGTCATGTCTGAAAACGGCTCACGTGAGGGGGGAGGGATCAATGTCACGCGTTGCACGGAGAGGAGGGAGAGACAGAAGAAGGAATCAACAGGAAACTAAGTACGAGTAGAAACATTTAAAACTCAATAAAGTGGGAGATGAGAGAAGAGGGAGGCGTGAATCCTTCAGTATTATCACCAGAAGAGGAAGGACGGACTTTAACCGACGATTCAGCCCAAAACTCAAACTGTCTGATTATCAGGAGAAGACGTTTAAAAGAGCAAGTCTGGTGATATTTTATATTTTTCTTCTTGTTGATATAAAACATATTGTGTGTGCATCCACAGCCTGACACATCTCATGTGTTTGTGCCATAGAGCTCCATCCGCCGCTGGAAATAGTCCCAAACAGATGCACTGTTTCCTCCTGTGAGCGGCTGTTTCAGGAAAGAACTGAGCCCCATTTCTGAAATGAGAATATTTATTTGTGTTATTTGTTCTTAAAGAGTTTCGAGGCTTCAGCAGCAGAGGAGTGAGAAGAGAAAAGAGTTTTTATCTGATGATTGACAAAGAGAAAACTACAGGATATCACAAGACTTAGTGGAAATGAGGACGGGAAAGTGTCTCCGTCTGATTCCTGTCTTTAAGAGACGAGTTGGAGAGTGGGGGGGGGCAAGGAGGAATTAGAGATAATAACAGTTTAAAGATGTCTCACGTTGAATCATTGATTGATCCTGAGTTTTATTCATGTTCAGGTGAGTGTAGTTTAGTTGTTGACCTCTGATATAAAAGTTCACGCGACGCAGCTTCGGTTGAAATACAGGAACTAACACACTGTGTCTTTTTGTTTCTCAGATCAAATACTTTTGTGTTTTTAACGATGAATCACAGTTTTCAGGTCGTTGTCTCCTCCAGACAGTGACAGTTTCTGGAGCGTGAACAGACTGTGTGAGGACGTCCGGCCTCCAGGTTTCCGTACGTCGCAGAGTATTTTGATACACGGCTCCCGTCTACGTTCTGGACAGAAATATTTGACTCTTGTACTTGTATGTGTCCAGTACATCCAAGTGTTTTCTGGCTCTGTTGTCTTGCTGTGTGGATTTGCATCCCAGTCTTGTACTGAGTAAAACCTGCGTCAGCCATGAGACGTCATTTTAGCCGGAGAGTCTTTTGCCTTTTGTATGTTTGATTATTTCATAAATACTCGATGCAGTAGAATATAATTTACTGAGTATTCACATGTTAACTGTGTTGGTTTTTGATGGCATTTTAGAAAAACTTTTATTTTCCTGCATTAAGCTTCTTTTTCTTCTAATGTCACCAGTGTTAAGTTTTTGATTTAGTGTGTGTGATGACGGATTATACTAAGTTTATTTACATTTTATTTCAAATGATATATCGCTCAGTTATGTTCTTTTCCATACGATTATTGCCGTGTTACATATGTAAGAAATAAAGACGATTTGTCACCAGAGATGTGATTCTTCTTCAGAACGAGTCTGAAACGGTGAATCAGAGCACAACGAATACTGATCATGTTTTCATCAGGTTATATTCATTTCTCTTTAAATGCACATGGTGTTATTTCCAAACCACCACTCTCACAACCAGTCCAGAGCGGAGCTGTGGCCGGAAAAGTGTAACGTAGATAATAGATGAACAAATAAAGTTCCTTAGATGAGATGTTTGACTTTTTAATCGTGAATTACTTTTCTGTGAGTGTTTGTGACGTCACGCATCACAAGGAACAAAGTTGTGAATGAGCCGTGAGCAGCTGCTACATTACGTGTGGATCCTCCTGCTCCTCGTTCAGATGATCACTCCGAGGCTCTGATGGAGACGCCTCGTCCATCTTTATCTACAGTCCAGTGCTCGAACACGTTGTTCTGACGTCTCTATGTTCACATCAATGACTGGATAAACATGGACGACACGTGTCGATCAGAACATGAAGGAGCTGAGTGTTGGTTGGATTCCACAGTTTATGAGACTCATTTAAACATCCTGAAAAAGGACCAGTGGACATTTGACGGCTCAGTCCCAGGAGACGCTCACAGAGTTCAGGGAAGTTGGAAAGATATTCACAGAGTCGGACTTCCCGGATCAATGAGTCAGAAGAGAAACGTTGTTCAAACACAAACGCTGCATAACTCCCACCGTAGCAAGGTGGACAACGGGCTACCGGACAGTTATCATCAATATGAGTCGTCCTCCGTGATGGACACAGGACATTGGTGTCTCTGTCCAGCCTGCTGGGAGACGCGCAGGGACCGTCTACAAAGTGCAACACCGAAAAGAGATAATTACACAAATATTCAATAACTTCACTGTAATACTGTATATTATCACCAAAATCACGTCACATATCCAGGGTCACCTGATGGCTATGCTACAGTATTTAATTTCGAAAAAATATATTTTGCATAAGTTTGGGATATATTCATTATGATTATTCAATAACTTCACTCTATTACTGTATATTCTCACCAAAATCATGTCACAGGTCCAGCGAGTCCTGCTGACTATGCTACAGTACTAAGTTTGGGAAAAAGTGATTTTGCTTAAGTTTTGGAAATATTTATTATGAAATATATTCAATAACTTCACTCTATTACTGTATATTCTCACCAAAATCATGTCACAGGTCCAGGGTCTCCTGTTGGCTATGCTACAGTACTTAGTTTGAAAAAAAAATCATTTAGCATAATTTTGGGAAATATATTTTATGAACATTATTCAATAACTTCACTGTAATACTGTATATTCTCACCAAAATCATGACACATGTCCAGCGAGTCCTGCTGGATGGATATGTGAGATGATTTTGGTGAGAATATACATTATTACAGTGAAGTTATTGAATAATTTTGTAATATCTCTTTTCGGTGTTGCACTTTGTAGACGGTCCCTGCGCGTCTCACAGCAGGCTGTACAGAGACACCAATGTCCTGTGTCCATCACAGAGGACGACTCATATTGATGATAACTGTCCGGTAGCCCGTTGTCCACCTTGCTACGGTGGGAGTTATGCAGCGTTTGTGTTTGAACAACGTTTCTCTTCTGACTCATTGATCCGGGAAGTCTGAATCTGTGAATATCTTTCCAACTTTCCTGAACTCGCTCACAGGACTCAGTGTTAAAGTGAACATCTGGATTCAGGATCCCACACCGTCCATTATTAACTGAATACATGATCCTAAGTGTGTCATCGACATCATAACATCACAATAAAACATGAACTGTGAACCAGTTCATCTTCATGGGTATGAACTGGACTTTGAACTGGGTGGTTTCATGTATGAACTGGTTCAACACGGAGGAGGAGCCTGAGAACAGGGAAGTGTCAGACTCCATTTTCACCTGGATGAGCAGAAGGAAGAAAAGTGAGCAGGTGAGTGTGAACACAACTTTCTGAAAGTTTTACTGTCAGACTCTCTCACCTGCTGTTAACATCCGTCTGCTGATCACACCACTCTAAGTTGGTCAGTTCACACCTGGTGACAGACGTGGTTTCATGTGATCGGATCCCCAGAGACAGATGTGAACAGCAGGTCTGGAACAAAGAGCCTTCAAAGGACTAATTCACAGAGTTAACTCACAGTTTCACTTTGTATCTTCATCACATCTGTTCATCAAGTGTTTAATAACAGAACGTGTTTTCACAATCATACGTTACAGTCACCTGAGAGTGTGTGTGTGTGTGTGTGTGTCTATGTGTGTGTGTGTGTGTGTGTGTGTGTGTGTGTGTGTGTGTGTGTGTGTGTGTGTGTGTGTGTGTGTGTGTGTGTGTGTGTGTGTGTCCTTGCTTGGTATTTTTGGGTGTGTTTCTTTACAGACTGGTTTGTCCTGATTCCTGTGAGCTCTCAGTGTTTTTCCTCTCAGACTGAATATGAGTGGTTATGAGGAGGAAGAGGAGGACAGAGCAGAGTCTCCAGGGTCCAGCTGTCTGTCTCTGAAGAGTGACCAGTCCAAGGATCGTCCTCCAAACTTCAGTAATGAACCTGGACCCTCACACACAGAGTAAGAGACTGTTTCTACTGTGACCTGCTCTGAAGAGGATTTAGTTTCCTCTAGTGTGGCCCCTGCATTAGGACACAGCTTCATTGAAGTTGGTGACTAATCTCTCAGAATCACTCAAAGAGCTCAGACCTCCACCAAGAACCAACACGCTCCTTATGAAACCACTTTGAGATTCACTAGAGACTCATTTTGATTTGGATCTGCACCAAATTCCACACACTGGTAAACATCAGTCCTCTGAACATGTCTGTGAAAGAGGAACCCCCCCACACAAACATACTGGGTGAAAACAAAACCTCCTTGACAGAAGTAATGACAACCTGTGACTGTGACATGTGAGTTATCAGGAAATGTCTTCACAGAGAGAGGAAGAGGAGTCATGTTTCTGAGGAGGAGCAGTCGTCCTGCTGTGCTTCGTGTCAGGACGTCCTGAAGGATCCAGTCTCCACCAGCTGTGGACACAGGTTCTGCAGACAGTGCATCACCTCGTACTGGGACCAGTCTGGCTCTTCAGGAGACTCCTCCTGTCCCCAGTGTGGACAAAGATCCAGAACAGGAGCTGGAGCTCAGACAGCCGGTCAGAGCAGCACTGTACATGTGTCTGCTGATGTCTTCACTTCTGACAACAGCACATGTGGTTTTATTTTGTTCCTTCATACAGCATCAACATTTAACATCGTTATAAAAGCACAAAGTTAAAAAGCTTTTATTTTCTGTAGTTTTTCTGTATCTGATGAAAACAATCAGCAGATTCTCAGATTCTCTGTCTCTGACATTGTTTCTTGTCTTTCAGCAGATCGTGGTCTGCAGGAGGTTTTAGATGAACATAAGCTCAGTGTGAGGAGGAGATGTGAACATGTGACTGAAGGAACTGATGAAACAGGAAGTAGAACCCTCCTCAACAGGATCTACACTGAGCTCTACATCACAGAGGGACAGAGTGAAGAGGTTAATACTCAACATGAGGTGAGGCAGCTTGAGACGGCTTCCAAGATGAAGAGCCTCCACGACACTCCCATCAAGTGCCACGACATCTTTAAAGCCTCAACTGACCAGCAGAGCAGCATCAGAGTCGTCCTGACCAACGGCGTCGCTGGCGTTGGAAAAACCTTCTTGGTGCAGAAGTTCACTCTGGACTGGGCAGAGGGTTTAGAAAACCAAGATGTGGGTCTGCTGACTGTGCTTTCGTTCAGGGAGCTGAACCTGGTGAAAGACCAGCAGCACAGTCTCCTCACGCTGCTCCGTGTTTTCCATCCAGCGTTACAGAAGCTCATGGCAGAGACGCTCGCTGTCTGTAAACCTTTGTTCATCTTTGACGGCCTGGATGAAAGCAGACTTCCTCTGGACTTCAACCACAGGGAGCTTGTGTCTGATGTCACACAGAGGTCATCAGTCAACGTGCTGCTGACAAACCTCATCCGGGGGAATCTGCTTCCCTCGGCTCTCGTCTGGATAACCTCCAGACCTGCGGCGGCCAATCAGATCCCTCCTGCATGTGTCGACAGGGTCACAGAAGTACGAGGCTTCACTGACGCCCAGAAGGAGGAGTACTTCAGGAGGAGATTCAGTGATGAAGAGCTGTGCAGCAGAATCATCTCACACATCAAGACATCCAGGAGCCTCCACATCATGTGTCAAATCCCAGTCTTCTGCTGGATCAGTGCTACAGTCCTGGAGCACATGTTGACCACAGACCAGAGAGGAGAGCTGCCCAAGACCCTGACTGACCTGTACTCACACTTCCTGCTGGTTCAGACAAAGAGGAAGAACAACAAGTACGGTGAGGGACATGAGACGACTCCACAGCAGCTGACGGAGGCTGACAGGGACGTTCTTCTGAAGCTGGGGAGGCTGGCGCTTAAACATCTGGAGGAAGGAAACATCATGTTCTACCAAGAAGACCTGGAGCGGTGTGGTCTTAATGTCACAGAGGCCTCGGTGTACTCAGGAGTTTGTACTGAGATCTTCAGAAGAGAGTGTGTGATCTTCCAGAAATCAGTCTACTGCTTTGTTCATCTGAGCGTTCAGGAGTTTCTGGCTGCAGTTTACATGTTCCACTGTTACACCGAGAGGAACACAGAAGAACTCAACAATTTCTTGGGAACATGTGGGAACACAGACAGTACCTTCTCCCTGGATGACCTCCTGAAGAGAACCATGGAGAAATCCCTCACCAGTACAAATGGTCATCTGGACCTGTTTGTTCGCTTCCTTCACGGCCTCAGTCTGAAGTCCAACCAGAGAGTCTTAGGAGGCCTGCTGGGTCGGACAGGGAACAATCCAAAGATCATCCAGAGAGTCTTCGGAGGCCTGCTGGGTCGGACAGAGAACAATCCAAAGATCATCAAGAGAGTCATCAACAACCTGAAGAAGATGGAGAGTGATGACATTTCTCCTGACAGAAGCATCAACATCTTCCACTGTCTGACTGAGATGAACGACCACTCAGTTCATCAGCAGATGCAACAGTTCCTGACGTCAGAGAACAAATCAAAGGAGAAACTCTCTGAGATCCACTGCTCAGCTCTGGCCTACATGCTGCAGATGTCAGAGGAGGTTCTGGATGAGTTGGACCTGGAGAAGTTCAACACATCACCCCAGGGTCGACGGAGACTGATCCCAGCTGTGAGGAACTGCAGGAAGGCTCGGTGAGTCCAGACATGATCAATAACATGTTCAATCAGTGGAGATGAGTCGTTCTTCAAATGCACTCAGTGTTAAATGATTCTCATTGTTTGGGGCAGCATGGTGTTGCAGTGGTCAACACTGTTAGTGCAGCCTTTCTGTGAGGAGGAGGTTCTCCTGGTGTCTGCAGGGTTTTCTCTGGGTTCTCCAGCTTCCTCCACAAACCCAAAGAAATGTGGATCGGAGTTGTGTGTGTGTGTGTGTGTGTGTGTGTGTGTGTGTGTGTGTGTGTGTGTGTGTGTGTGTGTGTGTGTGTGTGTGTGTGTGTGTGTGTGTGTGTGTGTGTGTGTGTGTTCCCACCCTGCGTTTGTACGCCACCACCAACCAGTGCAGTGTCCGTCCCTCCAGGTTCCTGACATGTTGCATTCACAATAATATGAGGTCACTGTAACCTTTGACCTTTGACCACTGAAATCTAATCAGTTTCTCTTTGAGTCCAACTGGTCAAAATGTGAAGAAATCCCCTGAAGACAGACTTGAGACTTCAAGAGGCCATGAACATGTTGTGTGACCTTGACCTTTGACCTTTGACCACCTGAATCTAATGAGTTCCTCTGTCAGTCTGAATGAACATGTTGTGTGACCTTGACCTTTGACCTCTGACCACCTGAATCTAATGAGTTCCTCTGTCAGTCTGAATGAACGCTTGAACCAAATCTGAAAGGATTCTCTTGAGGAGTTTTTAACATGTTCATGAGGCAAAGAGGGGATTTACCAGGGTGAGGGTCACATGATCACGTTTTGTATGAATGTTGTGTTTTCTGATTTTATTCTCACAGATATTTTCTTTAATTACAGACTCTGTAGTTGTGAACTCTCAGAGACTCACTGTGAAGTCTTGGCCTCAGCTCTGAAGTCAGACCCCTCACATCTGAGAGAACTGGATCTGAGTAACAACAAGCTGCTGGACTCAGGAGTGAAGCTGCTGTGTTCTGGACTGGAGAGTCCAAACTGTCGACTGGAGACTCTGAGGTCCTTAAATCCTTGTTCACTTTTCAGACTTTCTTTCTTATTGGGTCATTATTTATTTAAATTGTCTCAGTTCTGCTCTGCTCACTGTCCCTCAGTCATCTGTCACTCACCCAGCCTGTCAGTCACGTCCACCTCATCAGCTCCATTCACCTGCACTCACCTGCTCCTGATCACTAAGAAAGTGTCAGTAAATAACATGTGGACTGAGGCCGAGCACTCGTCCTCCTCAGGTTTTCAGAATAAGACACATTCTTATTGAAACACGTTGGACAGTTGATAAGTATAGAAACAAACAGGAAGTGACTGTCAGGAGCCATCCCTACTTTAAACAGTGTTTAATTACACAAACCTGCTCAGTGACCAACACACAGAGAAGAAGCTGATGAATGAAACAATGGTCCAACATGTCTGATCTGATATTTATCTTCAGGTCACAGACTGGACTGAGGTCAGCAGCATGTTGAGAGTCTGTGTTGACATGAAGACGATCCACAACAACAGGAGGACACATTCTAATATTCATATTTCTTTATCCAGGTTGAATCACTGCAGACTGTCAGAGATCAGCTGTTCTTCTCTGGCTTCAGCTCTGAGGTCAAACCCCTCTCATCTGAGAGAACTGGATCTGACTAACAACAAGCTGCAGGACTCAGGAGTGAAGGAGCTGTGTGGTTTTCTACAGAGTCCAACCTGTCGACTGGAGACTCTGAGGTCAGTTCACTGACTGACTTTTGTCGATCTCATATCTATAAAACAGCATTTATACACAATTTATCTAATTTAATTCTAATTTAACATAATTCGTCTTCATACATAACTTGAATCCATTCATTAATTAATCTGTGACATTTTAAATATTCAGCTACTTGTTAAAACACTGAGTTTAGTTCTGGATTTCCTAAACTGATCTGCAGGACAGAGACCGGGTCCAAATAATCTATTTGTACTGAATCAGGACTCGTTTTTAGTCCAACATGTCTGATTTCATATTTATCTTCCATGTTATGAGTCTGTGCTGACATGAATATGTGTCTGTTATTTTCACACATGAACTCAGTTTAATTTACAGTTAAGTTTTATTCTTTATCCAGGTTGAATCACTGCAGACTGTCAGAGATCAGCTGTTCTTCTCTGGCTTCAGCTCTGAGGTCAAACCCCTCTCATCTGAGAGAACTGGGTCTGAGTGACAACAAGCTGAAGGACTCAGGAGTGAAGGAGCTGTGTGGTTTTCTACAGAGTCCAACCTGTCGACTGGAGACTCTGAGGTCAGACATCATGTTTTAATGTTAAATGTTGAATTTAGTGACATCTAGTGGTGAAGTCTCATGTTGCAGGTAAATATAAAGTATTTAAATGTAAAGTATTTAAATATAAAGTATGTAAATATAAAGTATATAAATGTCTCATTCTAAAGTAAAGAAAACAACAATTGGTACAATTCAGATGAAACTAGTGAAAACATCTCTAGGATTCTTTTCTCTTCAGTTTCTAACAATGGATCCTTTCACCTGAATCTTCCACACTGGAGCTTGAAGGTCAAAGTGCAGAACATGTGTTCCTAACAGTGAACACTGATACTGAGCTGAGAGATGTTTGTAGAATGAGCTGAGGACCGAGTCAGGCTCAATGTGACTGAAGTTTTACTGACAGAGAAACAATCCAATGCTGGACAATGTGTACATGTAATGTTTCTGTGGAAGCTAACCAGGACTTGTCCCGGTGGTCCTGTGGACTGACCACATGACAGCGTGCTGCGTTGGTGTTCTGGGACTGGGCTCAGGGTCCAGAGTCCAAGTTGATTATATTTGATTCCTTTTATTTTTCGGACCAAGTTCTTCAGCCCTGTTTCTTCCACTTTGGGTTCATTTCCAACATGAAACCCTTCCTCTGGTTTCAGGACTTACACAGGGTCGTCCATGCCTTTATCTTTTCACCACTAGATCTCTGTCCCGCCCTGTCCACACGTGTTCCTCAGGCTCCCTGCACCACTTTCAACTGGTCAAGCTGCTGCTCAGATCATCGCCACTTCAAGAAAACATGATCATAGAACTGCTCGCCCTTTCACACATCAACTGTGGAACATGTTCTGACAAGTGGGTCGGACATTTTCTGGAGCTGAAGCAGCAGCAGGAGATTGTCCGGGTCCGACTCGTTCACAGCAACAGGAACATGTGGGAACATTCAGACGAGGGGCGGAGCCAAAACACATATCTCCATGATAACCATGGTTACGTTAAGTTATGTTAAGTTACAGGTTCACTGTGAAGGAGTTAGTGACGTCTCCAGGTTTCGTACATGTGAACGTAGTCCACTGGTTCACGTGTACGACTCCTGAACATGTCCAGCAAGATATTTAGAGACATCTAGTGGTGAAGTTACATATTACAAACAACTGAACCCCGAGGACACGAGGACTTTCAAGCTGTTTTCAGTCATGAACTCTGTAAAATAGTGTCTGGACATTTTCTGGAGTTTGACTTTCACATATGAAGAACGGGTGGAGCAGCAGGAGGCCGGACATGACGTATAAATCCTGCTGTGGAAAGATCAGTGTTGTTGTTTACAGCTCATCCACACCGGCGTCGGCCCTCATCACCAAAAGATCTGGAACCTCCTCGTGTTTCCAAGTTGACGTCTTCGTCTTCTACGTGTACGGCTCCTCTTCTTCATCCTGAGATCTTTGTGTTCTTCCAGTTTCACGTCCGTCACGTGTTAGAAACCTCATCAACACGTCCACTCGCTCTCTGTGAATCCTCTGGACATTCACCTGCTCTATTCTCACATGGACTCACTCAGAAACTTTATTAGGAGGCTGCAGGAAAAGTTCCAGAAAATGTCCAGAACAACTTGACTCAGACTTCAGGTCTAAAAACAGAGACAGTGATGTTTAGTCAAAGTCCTTTATTTTCACACATGAACTCAGTTTAATTTACAGTTAAGTTTTATTCTTTATTCAGGTTGAAGAACTGCAGACTGTCAGAGATCAGCTGTTCTTCTCTGGCTTCAGCTCTGAGGTCAAACCCCTCTCATCTGAGAGAACTGGATCTGAGTAGAAACAACCTGCAGGACTCAGGAGTGAAGGAGCTGCTTGATCTACAGCAGAGTCCAACCTGTCGACTGGAGACTCTGAGGTCAGTAGATGGTTGGAGTCAGTCCACGCTGCTTTCATCAGTATGTTACTAAACACAGTCAGTATCACAGATCCAGGGTCTGTGCTACCAAGCAGGATTTGTGGTTATCAGGTTAACTTCAGGTTTAGTTTTTTCAGTCCTACGAAGCTCGTCCACTTTTTAACGAGGTAAATCACCATGGTAACTTCTGATGAACGGCTAACCTGCTCCAGGTTAAGTTGGAGATCGACCCGTATTGAAGCTCCGCCCACTGACCACAGTGACTCTACACTGTTGTGTGGTGCACACTCTCCTTAAAGGGACGGATAAGGGAAGTTTAAATCCACGTCTGGTTGGTTCAGTTGATCTCTAACTCACCCAGAACATCTCAATCTCTCCAGACTCATCCTGTCACCAAAACACCAGATGCACTCAGTGAGACAGTGTGTGTCCTCAGAGACAGTATGTGTCCTCAGAGACAGTGAGACAGTGTGTCCTCAGAGACAGTGAGTCAGTGTGTCCTCAGAGACAGTGAGTCAGTGTGTGTCCTCAGAGTCAGTGTGTGTCCTCAGAGTCAGTGAGACAGTGTGTGTCCTCAGAGACAGTGTGTGTCCTCAGAGTCAGTGTGTGTCCTCAGAGTCAGTGAGACAGTGTGTGTCCTCAGAGACAGTGAGACAGTGTTTGTCCTCAGAGACAGTGAGACAGTGTGTGTCCTCAGAGACAGTGAGACAGTGTGTGTCCTCAGAGTCAGTGTGTGTCCTCAGAGACAGTGAGACAGTGTCTGTCCTCAGAGTCAGTGAGACAGTGTGTGTCCTCAGAGACAGTGAGTGTCTTCCACTGGTCTTGTTAGTAAACAACAGGTTCAGATCTCGTGGCCTTGAGTTATTTATCTCGTTCACACGTTATTATGTCGTGGTCACGTAATATATTTCTACCAAATGCCACCAGGGGGCGCTGTAACTTACACATTGACACGATCCCAGATGTTTCACCAGCTGTTCTTCCTGCATTTAGCAGCTGTGACTGAGTTTCTTTTATTCTGGATCATGTGTTTGTTCTCCTCTGATTTTTATTATAGAACAATTTGATCCTGGTTGTGAAATATGAGGCTCTGCTGTCAGTCAAACTGTCCATGTCTGTGATTGGTCACACACAGTAGACCCCGCCCCTTTCATGTGCACGCTCAGATCTCGATGAGGAAAACCTGAGTTAACTTAACGAGTTGATAACCAGCGTCATGTGACCACTTAGCCTGACTGTGTCTGTCAGGTTCAGTTGAGCTGGATCTCAGAAAGATCTCCTGGACATGTGGAAGTGTCTTCGTAGTTCAGGACTCAGTGTTTCCTCAGTGAAGCTGTGAGAGGACAATGAGGACAGACGTCAGGATTGGACAGGGACACAGAGAGACAACAGTCGGCCAATCAGACGAGCCACAAGCTGCTTGGGATCATTTGATTGAGTTGACGTGAAGACGACAGTTGTTGTTGTTTTCATGTGAACAGGAAATGAAGCTGGACCACAGCTGACAGCCTCACACGAGGAACAGAGACGCTGTCGTCTTCATCTGATCTGAGACAGTTTGTTCTCTCACTTCATCAGTGAAGAACTGATCAGGTGGATCTTTGTCACAGCTCTGAGATCAGTGGGACTGAAGCCTCTCCTCATCACCATGGTAACCAGGAGCTCTTTATACAGAGCAGAACCTCTGCTGAGGTCCATCTGTCTCATCTGGTCCCAGTTTGTCAGAAGCAGATGTTCATCAACACACAGTGAAACATGTCTTCACCTGTAACAGCAGTAAATCCACCTCTCAGGTGTCCACTCTGCACTTTGACATGCAGAGGAAACACACTTAGCTCTTAGCGTGTTCATTCCAACACGTGAACATGAAGCAGAGAGGAAGCTGCTCCACCTCTGAACAGGACTGAAGTCCCTGCTGCTCTTTCTACTGGATGTGCTGCATCACTGACTCACAGCTGATGAAGTGAGTCTCTGGAACACTGATGTCTTCTTCTCTCAACAGATGGAGATCTTTGTGGAGCTCAGTGTGAAGAGGACAGTGTGTGTGGACGGAGGCTGAGCTGTGTCCTGAGGATCCAGAGGCTGAAGCAGCAGCAGCTTGTGTGTAGAGCGGCTCTGACTGGGCCTTGTTGCTGGGAGGCAGAGTGGAGACAGAGCTCCAGAGGAATCAGAGGAGGTTGTTGTAATATGTAACTTCACCACTAGATGGCCCTCCACACCGATTGTGTTTGTTCACATGAAGAATGTGTTTATTGAAATGACACAACACAAGCAGAATATATAACCCCTCTATAAAGAGTCACATATATGTGTTTAAGTTTCCTTTATTCTGTCCCACCTTTGTCCCTCAGTCTGTCTCCATGTGTGTAGAACCACATTCTGTTTGTTTATGAGCTGAAAGTTCCTGGATTCACGTCACAAATTGATTTAGTTCAACACAAAGTTCAACACAATCAAATCACTTTGAGTTTAAAATCAGACTTTTGTCTTTGACACAAAAGATCAAAACTCTGGACTTAAAAATGGGACGTTTTCATTTCTGCATCAGGTGCAGAGCGGTGGTGGCTTTTCTACTTTTGACCCACAGGTGGCGCTGTAGTATAACAGCAGCACATCCCAGTCAAAGCCTTTATATTCAGTCTATGAGTCAAACACATGGATCATTTCCTCTGTGACAAACCAGATGTAACGAGAAGAAAAACATCTCAGAGAGAAAAGTCCTGTTTCTACTTGTCTCTGCTTTAATGCTCAATAAACATCCTTCCACCGACTTCACTGGAATCATGACTCTGCTTTTCTTTCCTCTTGCAAACAAACAGGTGGAAACATCTCGTCCTTGGTGCAGGTAAAAGAACAAAATCACCAGTTTGACATCAATGGAAACAACCAGAAGAAAAGTGAATGAGACATTTACAGTATGAAGAAGAGTCGATGAAGAGCAGAGCATCTTTAAGTCTCTGAGGAAACTGTTTCATAAACATTTGACCATATTACAATATATAATACATTTATTTTTTTATTGTTTATCCGAATCTGATCTAATCTGCCGCTCTTTCACAAGACGTTCATTAACTGCATAGTTTCAGGTTTAGTTTAGGCCAGGTTTAAGTTCAGGTTAATTTAAGTTTAGGTCAGTTCAAGTTTTGGGTTGGATTCCAATAAGGTTTATGTTTAGGTTAGTTTAAGTTTAAGTTTAAGTTTAAGTTTAGAGTTGGATACGATAAGGTTCATGTTTAGGTTAGTTTAAGTTTAGCTCAGGTTCAGGTTACGTTTAACCTCTTTCTCTCCCTCAACGCAAGTTTGAGGTAAACCGGAGCAGAGTGAGACATCTGTCTAACTTAGGATCTTTGCGGCGCAGCGCTCCGCCCCCTCAGTTCCGCCCGGAAGGGAAATGACGCAGGCGCAGAAAATGGCGTCGCTGGAGCCCGAGTGCTGCTGGGGTTTGTTAGCCGTTTAATTCAGAGCCGAGTGCGGGCGCGCTCTTCGTCTGGCCGCCGGACGATCACTGACATGGCACAGCGCCGCTGCCGCCCGCTTTCCTGATCCCGGCATCGAACCCGCAGCTTCATGTCCGCAGGAGCCAGAGCTGCCTGGTCGAAGAGGGGCTGTGGGGATTCGCACCGCCGAGGTGAGACGTCTGCAGTCCGCCGCTAAGCTAACGCTGCTGCCCGGGTTCAGCAGAGTCAGAGCCGCTGGGGGGGGGGTCTCCACCTGAGATCCAACTGTGCTTTCATTCCCCTGCACGTGAGACACAAACAGCCCCCCCCCCCCCCGAGTGCAGCGGCAGCCTTTGTTTGGGACGTGCATGTTAGCCTGTTAGCATGTTAGCTCTAGCTGCCTGTAGCAGAGAAGCCAGAGGGTGGAGCCACCAGTTTCCTAACAAACTGTGTTAAAGTGTTAAAGCCCCCCCCACCCCACCTCTCAGGGAATCACAGACAAAATACAACCTGTGTTTATAATGAAGGTTCACACTGTGTGTGTCAGTGGCATGTTTTCAGCTGCAGGTTAGCATGTTAGCATGTTAGCTCTGCAGACTGTCAACATGTTTTCATTGCTCCCAGTCAGATTATTACCAAACTTCACGTGTCCTGTCAGATATTCACTCCGCTTTACCTCCACGTGTAGCGTTAGAGGTAATGTGGAGTATTACTCATATCATAGGAGGAGGATTGGATTCGTCAGGTGAGTTATAACTAATCAGTTTCAGGAAGGTAGTTGGAGTTAGTTACCAGCGGGACGTAATTCACTAATTACAGCGAGGACCGGCTTTTTAATTTGAAACATTTGAGTTACGTGGTTATTGATCAAATAGAATCATTAGCAAATTCAATAATTAAATAGAATCATCAACAGCAAATATCTTGATAAACTGAAGACTTGTTTGACAGGATAGTGAACTGCTGCTGGTTGGACGGAAATATTGACACTGACAATTTATACTTTGAATAATTTATAGTTTTAACTGAGAAACTAATCTGCACTGAATAAATAAAACTTAAATATAAAAAAAAAACAATTAGAGGAAAATAGTTCTTCATCCTCTCATAGATTTGTCACTTGGTAAAATGATCCCCTGCAGCCCTCCTGAGGAAAAAGTAACAAGAACGATTTCTTAGATGACTCTAAATGTGTACAAAGTAAAATGTGATGTTTACGTGTCTCAGGCTGTCCTTGTTGTGTCGTCCAGCTGATGTTTGTGAGTTTCAAAGTAGTTTGCTGTGATGCTGCTTGTCTCTGCTCGTCCTCCACTGTCTAACGGATCTTTTTCCTGTCTCCTCGGTTTAGAACCAGGGAAACATAAACACAGGAAATGCGAGCGGCCCCTTAGCTCTCAGCCATCAAAGCCTGTGATTGTTCGCCCGGGCTCCAAAAGGTACGATTCCCCCTCTGAAGACTTTTCATGTTCGACCTAAACCCCCTCAAACTATCGGCTTTGCCTCATTATCCCTGTGACTCCTCATCCGCTCACTCACACAGCGGGCTTCCCTTCAGCCCTGTGTACATGGGGATGTTTCAGGATAGAGCCTGAAGCCTCGTCAGTCATCGTACTGCTGAAGAGATCTTAAGAAACACACTGAATCCTTATCATGTTCCATGTCCCTCTCTGCTAAAACAAGCTTCTTCTGGTGGAAGTAGTTTTGTGTTGGTTTTACTTGGTTGTTGAGTGAAAGGGTGATTCCAGTTTATTGAAGTTGAGGTTTATTATCTGAGCTTTATTGTTCCTGTCAAGTATAATAACACTTCGCCTGTTTAAGTAATCGTTGAACTCTAGAAAGCCAGCCCTTCAGAATAAATTACTAAAAAATGTCCTAAAACAGGAGTAGTCAGACGACAGGTAATCTCGATGATCTAAACCTGCTTCTTAAGAAAGTGATAGAGATTCTTCTTTGACCATGAAATCTTTAAATACACAACTTAGGGCTGAAGCAGGATGTGTGTTAACAGACAACTCAGACGATAATTTAGATTAGTTTTCTTCTTACAACCTGTCTGATCACCTGACTGTTAATCTTCGACTTCTCTGACGTCCTTTTCATGAATAGAGGAGCAACGATTTTTCAGTTGGTGCTTTTCTTTGTCATCTGTGATTGTAATTTCATTCTCTTTTGACAAAAGGAGAAATTTTAGGATGTTTTTCAAGCTCTGGGAAAATTGACAGTTTATAAACTCAATGGGGAATAAGGTAAGGGATCCACCTGTCAGACATTCTAAGAGCACAATGTTGTAACAAGTGAACTCAAACAATCCTCTTACCCGTAACTCTTCAAGGCTGTTACTAATATTAATGTATAAATAATGTATAATATTTACTTTCACAATGAGACCAGGAACGTAACCATCATGAATTTGCCGATCTGTATATTTTTATCAAAAATATGAGAAGTGAACAAATTGCTTACTCTGTTGAAATACACAACGTGGCCAATGGTATGTGGAGACAGATGTGAACATGGGGTAGTGTGTGGGTGTCATGGTGGAAGGTATGAAAAGTTTGCAGAAGTTCTTGCATGTCCTTCTTTTGGGGGTAAGTAAATGTTGCCCCGGGAGACGGTCACGCTTTAACGTGGTGGTTGTGTTGACTTTGTCGTTCAGGTGATTGACGCACAGAAAAGGGACTTTGTTAGGATCTGCTGGACACAAGGGGCACTGTCCTCTGATTGGCTCGGACAACCCCCACTGACATGCCCGTGGCCAATCAGAGGTGAGTGTGCTGTGTGTATGTGTGTGTGTGTGTACATTCGCATTTGAAATGAACGAGTTTCTGTTGGTGTGTGGATGACATGTGTTTATGTTTGTTGTTTTTTTGTGCATAGAAAATTTGTAAAAAATAAATTGTGTTTTTATCTATTCTCCCTGATTTGTGTGTGAGTGTGTTCTAAGGATTTCTCTCTTTTTATCTTCCACTAATCTGACTGTGTGTCAGCAAAGAGTCACACTCTGTACGATTGGCGGTGAAAGAACAACCGCTTGTTCGATGCTGCAGCTGAAGTGCTGAGCTTTTAATGCTGAACGCCCTCTCAGTCCCAGACTTCCTGTTTCCAGCAGCGCTCATACAAACATGATCACTTCCCTGAAGAGACTCACGTCTTTGTATTTGCTGAATTTATTTTTGAGAGTCTGTTTGTTCTCGTTCATCCCAGGATTTCACCCTGTGGTAACACCGCTCCCTCTCTCCCTCTGTACCCCTCTGTCCGGCTCCTCCCTCTCATTCATTCCCCTCAGGTGTGTTATGTCGGGGGCGGATGTGGAGGTGTACCTGTCCCAGGTGCACGATGGGAGCGTGTCGTCCGGCTTCCGGGCGCTGTACGAGGAGCGTTTGCTGCTGGACGTCACGCTGTTGATAGAGGAGCATCACTTCCAGGTACACGAATCAGGCTGAAGACACACAAACCTGTGTGATGCATGGTGTTGAATCCAGGATCAAACATTACATTATATATCACCACCCATCGCTCGCATGTTCAGAAATATACTTTTAGGATCACACTTGAAAATAGGAAAGCGCTGGATGTGAGGAAACTTTCTTAGAAACTTGAAGACAGAGTAAAGTCAACTAAACAGACTAAACAACATCTACTGGATTATTATATGTATGTCTATGCACATTAGGTTTATGTATTATATTGCTTCTTATTTCTCCTGCAGGCCCACAAGGCGCTTCTGGCCACACAGAGCGACTATTTCCGGGTGATGTTCACAGCAGACATGAGGGAGAGGGACCAGGACAAGATCCACATGAAGGGGCTGACGGCCGCTGGGTTCGGCCACATCCTCCGATTCATGTATTACGGCTCGCTGGAGCTCAGCATGCCCACTGTCCAAGAAATCCTGCAGGTAGCATACGAGAATGACGGTTCTTTGTTCTCTGGACTTTGTTGGAAGTTTGTGTTTCTCCTGTGAAGCAGCAGCAGCAGCACATTGTCCGGGTCAAACATCCTGTGGAGCAGCAGGAGGCCGGACATGACGTATAAACTCTGCTGTGGAAAGATCAGTGTTGTTGTTTACAGCTCATCCACACCGGCGTCGGCCCTCATCACCAAAAGCTCTGGAACCTCCTCGTCTTTCCAAGTTGACGTCTTCGTCTTCTACGTGTTTGGCTCCTCTTCTTCATCCTGAGATATTTGTATTTTACTTTCGTTTTTTTTCACATTTGCCTCCATCACATATTAGAAACGTCATCTCTGTGAATCCTCTGGACATTGTCCTGCTGTATTTTCACATGGGCTAATTTTTGCTAACTAACTCCAGAGAATGTCCAGAGCCTCTGACTCATTTGCATTCTCACATACAGCCCCTCTGGATAACGTCAAGAGATTATCCTGAGTTCAGTGCAGGTCACAGTAATTATGTTTCTTCTCCATCATGTTTCGTCTTCCTGTCCCGGCAGGCGGCCATGTACGTCCAGCTGACGGAGGCGGTGGAGTTCTGCTGCTCCTTCCTGTTGGCCAAGATCTGTCTGGAGAACTGTGCCGAGGTCATGCGGCTTCTGGAGGACTTCAGCGTAGGCGTGGAGGGCGTCCAGGAGCAGCTAGACAACTTCCTACTTGACAACTTTGTCCCCCTCATGAGCCGACCCGACTTCCTGTCCTACCTCAGCCTCGAGAGACTGCAGGTCCGATTGTTGAACGAACACACGAAGCCACAAATGACTCACAGCAAAGCACAGCTATAAATACACTTTCAGACATTTCTGATCTTTTAGATGAGACATCAGCAGGAAGGATTCTTTCTACTGTGTTTATTGTTGAGTTGTAACGGGAGAGATCAGCGACGTGTCTTTTTAAACGATTCACTCACAAGTTAACCTGTGATAACATTTGCAAAACTCTTCTCTGAACCAGGCGTACCTGAACAGCGACGCTCTGAGCCGCTTCCCAGAAATCGAGCTGTATGAAGCGGTTCAGGCGTGGCTGCGACACGACCGGCGGCGCTGGAGGCACACGGACACCATCGTGCAGTCCATCCGCTTCTGTCTCATGACGCCTGCCAACATCTTTGAGAAGGTAAGTGCTGACGCAGACTGAGGCTGACCTTGTGTGTTGCAGTCTGGCGTTGTCGCCGGTGTCCTTCCTCTCTCCTCTTCCTCCTCGACAGGTGAAGACGTCAGAGTTTTACCGTTACTCCCGACAGCTGAGGCAGGAGGTGGACCAGGCGCTCAGCTACTTCCATGATGTCAACCAGCAACCTCTGGTGGAGACGCGCTCCAACCGCATCCGCTCCGTCCGCCCGCAGACCGCCGTCTTCAGGGGGATGATCGGCCACAGTATGGTCAACAGCAAGATTTTGCTGCTGCAACGCCCAAAGGTGTCTGCCCGTTTTTCTGTGCTGGAAGGCCACGTTTGAGTAGAAGGAAGTGTTTTGCTTCCGCTCGTTATGCAGCACAACTGTGATCCCTCAGTCTTTTTACATAATCTGATCTGAAATCAGTGTGTGACTGGGGCTCAGTAACCAGTGTAACGATCCCTCAGGTGTGGTGGGAGCTCGAGGGACCTCAGGTGCCGTTACGACCGGACTGCCTGGCTATCGTCAACAACTTTGCCTTCCTGTTGGGCGGAGAGGAGTTGGGGCCCGACGGAGAGTTTCACGCTTCCTCCAAAGTCTATCGCTACGACCCTCGACAGAACTCCTGGCTACGCATGGCGGACATGTCTGTGCCCAGGTTAGAGCAGCTCCGCCTGGGATGTTTGTCGTTTATTTATTTTCTTGCTGTATTTATGTCAATTTAAGTGTGATGCTTGTTTTTTTTGCAGATACTCCAACATTATTTTTATAAATAAAACATTTGTAGATACATTTTCATGCTGCTTGTTGTTTGCAGGTCAGAGTTTGCCGTTGGCGTCATTGGAAAGTTTATTTATGCTGTGGCGGGCCGCACACGAGACGAGACCTTCTACTCCACAGAGCGCTACGACATCACAGAGGACCGCTGGGAGTTTGTGGACCCGTACCCTGTGAACAAGTACGGTCACGAGGGAACGGTTCTGAACGGGAAACTGTACATCACTGGAGGAATCACCTCCTCCTCCACCTCCAAACAGGTGTGTGTGTTCGATCCAGGGCGGGAAGCAGGGGGTGGGGGAGGAGGTGGTGGTGGAGGTGGTGGAGGAGGAGGAGGAGGAGGTGGTGGAGGAGGAGGAGGAGGCAGCTCGGTGGGCTCGGACGCACACAGGACACGCACTGGCCGAGGCCCGCTGCTGCCCGGCACTCAGGCCAGCTGCTGGGAGAACAAATCCAAAATGAACTACGCCCGTTGCTTCCACAAGATGATCTCCCACAACGGGAAGCTGTACGTGTTTGGTGGGGTGTGCGTGATCCTGCGGGCTTCCTTCGAGTCGCAGGGCTGCCCGTCCACCGAGGTGTACGACCCAGACACCGACGAGTGGACCATCCTCGCCTCCATGCCCATAGGGCGCAGCGGCCACGGGGTGGCGGTATTGGACAGGCAGATCATGGTCCTTGGTGGCCTGTGTTACAACGGCCACTACAGTGACTCCATCCTCACCTTCGACCCTGACGAAAACAAGTGGAAGGAGGATGAGTATCCCAGGATGCCTTGCAAACTGGACGGTCTGCAGGTGTGCAGTCTGCATTTCCCAGAGTATGTGCTCGAGCACGTCAGACGCTGCAGCTGAGGTCTGCTCCACAATAAGCCTCCTTTTATAGAAACGAGATGCACTGATCGACGACTGCAGTCTCCCGCTGGGAGGTCGGGTTTTTACAGGCGGGAGACTCAACTGACGTGCAGGCTTTTAAACTAGAGATCAGCACTTACCCGGGGTAAGGAGCAGGTTGACTCCTCTTAATGAAGGCAGTTGACGCTTGGCGTGGTGAGACGCCACAACAGTCAGCTGGAACATTTTCAGAATTAGCTTTCTCAGAAAATTAAGGAAAACTAATCGTGGGGAGAAAAAAATGTTTCATTCTGCTGGTTTATGTTTGGACTGTGGTCAGTTTCCTGTTCTACTGCTCACCGACTGTATCTAGGCTGTCGTGTCAGGCTCACTGCAGAAACGCACTGGAAGCGTCAGAATCACTCATTCACCAAGCAAACGCGAGTTTTCATTTTAGTTTATCAGCCAAACAAACCTGCTTCCATCAACCGATTCAAACTCAGACATACATCCTGTATCTCTTTAATCAATTACGTCGCTAGTTAGCGAAAGCAAAGCACTGATCGCGGCTATTTCTATCAAACAATGTTGAAATAATATATATAACAGCATACAATGAGGTATATAAACTAACTACAACACTATATACTGTAGTGTAGTTCCTTTTAGAGCCTGTTTCCAGATATATGAAGCAGACTGTTGAGTTCCAGATGCTGCCGATGCTTCGCCACCAGCTGTACAAGTTCAGGTAAATTCAGGTTTCGCTTCCAGTGCGTTCCAGCTTTTCAGCCCAAACTCTGCTCGTTACTTCCAGATATCCACGATACTGTGCTCATGTTCACACAACGTCTTTTCGCGCCCCCTCTCCTTCCTCTGTCTCGTCGTTTTCAGAGCATTTGTGTGTGGATGAGAGAGTGAGCTGAAAAAACCCAAAGCCACGTGGTACGCGAGGCCTCGTTCTTCATTGGGTGATGATGGTGTCGCACTAGAACAGTGGAAGGGGCTCGTCTACCTGCTTCGAAAAGATGGATCTCTGTCTCAGAGCAGTCCGGTATCCGTCGAATCACCGGCAGAGCTTTACTTCCGGTCATCTACATTCCCTGCACTCACCCGGTTGGTTTGTGTGTCGATGCACAGCGAACCGTCCTCGCAGCCCGAGTGTCACAGGACGCTGTGACGCTGGAGACGTTTAGCAGCATCTGAAATTAACTTTCTGGCTGACGTGTCTCTTCGGGAACTGAAAGTGTGTCCATCATAAAATATGCAGCTAGGTAAAATATTTGAGAAACTTCAGGCCTCATGGAAGAACATTTTGATCATAAACTAAATGTTGGACCAACAGTCTGAAACCTAAAGACTCAAATTTTCTGATGACATGACAAAGAATAGCAGAGTCTTGACTTTGACTTGAAGTGAACCGCCTTAAGTAGGTGACGTTACTCTGTGGATGATACTGGACGTAAATCTGCGTATCCAACAGCTTCTGGAAGTTTAATCCAAGAAAGTTTGATTTCCTTTTAGCTGTGGAGAAACTGCCTGTACATGACAAGAAAATTCTCCTCAGAACAAAGTAAGAACAAACGGTTCATACGAGTTGTTCCTGCCTGAGGCCTGTCATTTATTTACCTGGAAACCTGGTCGATACGTTTCAAGCTCTGTGGGTTTGAATTCAACAACCACCACAACTCAGACCGTTAATCACATCTGCTATTTCAGAACAAAATACCCGCCAGTGGTTTCAGAGGATCTTTTTCCACCAAAGCTTTTACCACCGTTCGGCCGTCGGCTGTTAATTTCAGACACTGAAATAAGGCCTTCAGTTCAAGTCACATCAGATGCAAAGATCTTGTCGTCAAAGCTTTCACGTCCACGCAGCGCAGCGCCTTGATCTCGCAGCAGAAGCCTGCTCCATGAGCAACTCCACGTCTCGGACCTGGGCCTTTTATGGATATTTATTTTTATTTTCATGAGCCAACTGTGAAAAGGGCTAGAGCACATGCTGATGCAGCTCCGTCTGTCAGCCGCCTATTTATTTATTTTCTAAGGTATTGCTTTTCACCGAGCTATGCAGTAACAGTAGTAGGTTTATTTATTATTATGAGAATTTCATTGTGAATCGTGTTGTTTTCAAATCGTACCTCGTGCTCTCTCCTCGTTTCATCGTCTGTCTGTGGCTGACGAGTGGAAGCTGTGAGAGACGTCTTTCCTCCATTGTGAACTGACCACATCAGAAATGTTCAGAAACCTAATTAGGACACTACCGACTTCAGCAACTTTACCTTTTCCTGTATGCAAAAAGTTACATTCACAGGTTTTCATCATCTGTGAAACACCGACTTGTGTGTCGGTGGCATGTTTTTCGAGGGATCAGACTTCAGTATCCTCCTGCTATGAAAACACTCATCTATAAGTTCATGAATCTTTGTTCACACACAAACCTCGAGTCCTGAGCCGCTGCTGCTTTACAGTGTTGATGCGATGCTGCCTGGGTTCCTTGTCTTTTCCCCTGTGACGCCGCCTCAGCAGCGACACGTTGACACACGGCACTTCTCATGTTTACGTTTTGGTGACTTGGGGGGGAAAAATACTTGAAAGGAAAAAAATGTTTTGAGAAATGCAGTTAACACAGTGCGGCTGCAGTGAAGGATTTGATTGTTGAATCTGTAACCAGAATCACTGCACTGTGGTTTTATTCCTTCGTCCCTCCGGGTGCTCTGAATGTGTTGCATTCACAATAAGATGAGGTCTCTGTGACGTTTGTCCACATTTTGACAACTGATCAAACTGTGAAGGAAGTCGGACCTGAGATCATGTTCAAGAGGCGAGACACGTTTTGTGAGGTCACCGTGACCTTGACCTTTGACCTCCCAAATTCCGATCAGTTCACCTGTGTTTCTAAGTGAACGTTTATAAGACATATGAAGAGATTCCCTTAAAACATTTGTGAGACGTCATGTTCACAATAATGGGACAGAGAGACGGACAACCTGAAAACGTCCCACTGGCGTTGAGACATTTCCTCGAGCCAAAGGCGACAGTTTCAAATGTTGAGTTGAACAAAATCTAAATATCTGTCATTTACAAAAGCAGCGAATCCTCACATTTGACAATTTAGATCCAGCTAATTTTATTTATTACTTGAAAATGTCCGAAACAACTACTGGATGAAACGTTCTCATGGTTGCGTCCTCTGCACCGACTTGTCGTATTGGAAACATTTTTCCATTTTAACTTAATCAGCTGGTAAAATATCAAAGTAAAAGGGAAATGAGAGATTTTTGCCATTGTACTACATTTTCCGCAACTTTCAAACATTTTAATATACTTTAAAATCCAGTGTCTCAAGTTGTTGTTCCCTCTTTTCACATCTTTGCACTTTTTTTTACCTTTAGAATAACTACAGGGGGAATCACACGTTGAACGTACCCGTGCTCACACTGTCAGCGGCAGGTCTGGTTTAGGAAATGAGCCTTTTAAAACGCCACGGCCTGTTTTCTCATGTGTCACTGTATCTGCTGTCATAACCATGAGCATCACTCTACAATCCGCTCCTCCTCCTCCTCCTCCTCCTCATCGTCGCTGTGTGAAGAAGAAACATGTAACCGTTAAAGTTCTGCTGTCCTGAGTTGAGGCACATTCAGTCCTAGCGCAGCATTCTTTAGTTCACCAGTCTTCAGTCCGTCAGTAGGAAAACAGAATAGAGGAATTTAAAAAAACACATACCTTGCTACAACGACTGTATCCGAAAAAGAAAGTAAAATCAGATTAACATATCTTATAATCTGAGTAGAAACTCTTTGGAAACGATTTGTAACTTTCCAGAAATAAATGTTCATATTGGTCAACTTTCAGGTGGTTTTCTCAGTGTGTTTTATTCATGTCTGTATTTTCTGAGTTTTCTCATGATTATTGATCGTGTTGTATTCGTTTCTGAATCTTATGTCTGTTTATAACTTGATTCTGTCGTCAGCAAGTTATCAAGCAATTATTTCTTCAGACTATAAATCGAGGGGCTGATTGAGAAAACTATTTTTTTTATATTTTCGTATCTTTAAAAACTAAAATAACAGTTGTTCACAGGGTAAGTTGATCTCGTACAGTAACACTGAAAATAGGAACTCAAAACATAGTTCTGATCATTTTGATTTTGATTAAACAAAAACATTCTGTCCACAATTCATCATGATTTAAAACAGAAACTGCAGATCTCTCCGCGGGAGCAGGAACCAGGCAGAAATCTCTACGACGTCAAATAAATCCCAACACATGTTGGACCTCAACAGGGATTTAGTTTGAGGTCATTTGATATGATCTACAGTAAGTTCCACGAAGTATAAATAGACTTTAATAAGAAGAAAAGAATCAGTTTTGGTGTGAATGTTCAGTTCACTGTTAAATGTTTGTCATTAAGACACTAATTCATTTAGTTTTCAATGACACAAACTGTCGATGTATTCTGCTCGGTGCATTTTACTGCAATTATCATTTTAGGTGTTAGAATTCACTCAGACTTCACATGCTAAATATCAGTCCCCTTAACCTGTCTGATTTTTATTAGGATCCACGAATGGTTATCATAAAGAAATGTATTGCGTTCTTCCTCGAGTCAAGTCCCACCAGCCCTTAAAAATCTTCTGGAAACCGGTTGAGTAGTTTTTGTGTCATCCTGCGAACGAGGTGGAGGTAGAGTCGATCACTGCTTCACTCTGTTCTGGATGTTCCACCTCTGGCCGGAGCAGGTCTGCAGGATCAGCTCATGGCCAGAGGACGCCTTCGACTCCATCGCCTCCAGAGGATCGATTTATGATCGACTCGTCCTGGAGGAGCAGGAGGACACAACCTTCTGGTTTTCTCAGGTTTTACAGATAATTGAACAGTTGTGGTCGTTTATAGAGAATTTACATGAGACATGACTGCACCCAAAAGTGAAGCCAAAGTCCCCCCCCCCCCCCCCCCTAGTTTATTTATTTAAGATTTGACTTGTAGTTCCCGCTCCGGACCAGCAGGCGGCGGTGTTGCACCTCCTACGCTGTTTTCTTCTCTGACAACCGAAGAGGAAGAAGAAGAAGAAGAAGGAAGATGTCCTCTGTGAAACTGGTAACTTGTATTCAGACATTTGAACATTATGAATGATATCTAGATATAATTAAGTGTCGGTGATTCAATGAATCAGACTCGCAGCGTCACGCGGTGACACGTGATCAGTGACAGTGAATCAGACGGAGATAACACATCTGCGGTTAGCATGTGGCTAGCTGCAAGCTAGGACACAGAGTTTATCTCTAAGAGAATCGGTTAATCGTTGATTGCGTTCGAAGCCCGATGTGATGAACGTGTTTAAAGACGCTTCACGCTGCTCTTCTCCCTCCTCGTTAACCGGTGCGTGTGTTCTGTCGTCCGGCCGCCAGGGGGCGCTGTGCACCGCGGGGCTGGCGGGCCTGTGGAGCGGCTCCGTGCCCGCTGCTGCTGCTGCTGCTGAGGGGAAGAAGAAGAACTCCCAGCCGCTGCTGAGCCTGGATGAGGTGGGTGAACAGCTGACTGACAGGGGGGGGGGTATATATCAAAAACCCCAGGTATATATATATGTCACACATTAATCTTATGATAATTCTTTAAAGTAGGAAGAGTTTCATCCTTTTTTTCTGGCTGTAATATCACGTTCAGGGTTTAAAGATATAAATAAGTGGATGTTTGGGCCGTGTGTGTTTGTGTGATACTTCCCGATCCTGTGTGTTTGTGTGATACTTCCTGATCCTGTGTGTTTGTGTGATACTTCCCGATCCTGTGTGTTTGTGTGATACTTCCCGATCCTGTGTGTTTGTGTGATACTTCCTGATCCTGTGTGTTTGTGTGATACTTCCCGATCCTGTGTGTTTGTGTGATACTTCCCGATCCTGTGTGTTTGTGTGATACTTCCCGATCCTGTGTGTTTGTGTGATACTTCCTGATCCTGTGTGTTTGTGTGATACTTCCTGATCCTGTGTGTTTGTGATACTTCCCGATCCTGTGTGTTTGTGATACTTCCCGATCCTGTGTGTTTGTGTGATACTTCCTGATCCTGTGTGTTTGTGATACTTCCCGATCCTGTGTGTTTGTGTGATACTTCCTGATCCTGTGTGTTTGTGTGATACTTCCCGATCCTGTGTGTTTGTGTGATACTTCCTGATCCTGTGTGTTTGTGTGATACTTCCCGATCCTGTGTGTTTGTTAAAGTTTGTGACAGCTGTTTTTCTTGCTGTGCGAGTTGAAGGCTCCTCGGTCTTCTCTCCTGAGTCGAGCTGACGTGGACCCGTAACCTTGCTTCAGATGGTTGTCTGTTCTAACGTCTCCCTCAAGTGTCCCATGTCCTGATGGTGTCGTCCTGTTGTTGTCTCAGCTGCCGTCTCTATACACCACACCTGAAGCGGGGCCGGTCTGCGCGGAGCCGGACGTCGGCCCGTTGGAGCAGAGCGTCGCCTCGCTGAGGAAATGGGCGGAGCCGTACACGAACCAGTGTCAGGTGTGTGCGGTGCTTCTCACGCCAGAGAAACGTTTTCAACAAAGAGCTTGTGTCTTTGCATTCTTGGATTTATGCCAACCTAATTATTCTTTACAAATCTTGCTTCCTGCTTGAATTTGCTGTGGAGTCACTGACAGACTAAGAGAGGCTGCAGTGTATCATGTATCTGTGGTGTTTGAAGCACCCCCCCCCCCCCCCCCCCCCCCCCCCAGGTGTAAATTAACGAACTTGTTTTTCTTGTTTTTCTTGTTTTTCTTGTTTCTTTGCAGCAAACCAGTCAGGCTGCGCTGGGGAAAATTGAGGTGGGTGACGGCTAAACGTTAAAGTTTTATCTCTAACTGTTGTTGCTGTTTGGTCATGTAATAATAAGTTTAATGTGCATATCTATGACACATTTTTAATCTGATAGTTTAGACCTTCTGCACAAAACCCCATCCAAACCATCTCTTATGAAGTTGATTGCTTTTTCCTTTATTTCCATATTGAAATGGTTCTGTATTTTTAAACGGGAGCTTTAGCTTGGGGCAATCTCTCAGTATTTGTATGTAGTAAGTAGTAAAGACTGTGTCTTCATTTCTTTCCAACGGGTGTATTCATAGAGCTTGTATGTTTTAATTCAGTAGTATTGTAATGTTCTTCGTATGTAAATTCTGAAAAATTAGTACCAGAACATCATCACCTCGATAATAAACGTACATTTTGATTTGATCAAAAACACCAGTTTCTTGGATGTCAAATTCACGCCTGAGCTGTGGCATTGAACGGCAACACATTATGCAGGTGTACCTAATAAAGTGCTCACTGGTAGCTCCGGTCTTTTATCTGTTCAGATGCTGTTGTGAAGCTTTTGCTGAACTACAATATGGATGATGGGTTGTTCCTTTCATTTCTGTTTTATGTCTCTGCTCCACATGTGACTTGTCTTTATTATTGAAGTCTATAAAATGTTCCACCAGGCTTGAACGATTATTTGTGCCATGAAAGGTCTTCATGAATATATAGAAGCCAAAGAAAGTCTGTGTTATTGCGCATGTGGAAGCTCAGTGTGTCATCAGATGAATGTAACCTGCTCTTCTGTCCGACTCGATCTGCTCCTGCTGACGATCTTCAACCGCAGCAAGTGTACAAGACTGTGGAGCCTTCGGTCAACTCGTCAATAACCACAGTCACAGGTGAGACAATCACAGACAGCCAGTGCAGCATGTGACTTAAGAATCATAATAATCAGTAATCATGAGAATAAGGTCAACGCATCAAAACCTGATCAACACAACTGGTTAAATCTCAGATATAATGAACTTTTCTACTTTCCACACTTTTTCTCTGCGGAGCTGCTAAAGCCCTGAGAGGTGATATTTAGTTTGATCTTGTGCGCACGAGATAAGAAACTCGTTGGCACGCTACAAACTGGAGGAACAAGTGAAGGTTTGTCTGCTGAGGACAGTTGTGTGTCATGTATCTGTAAAGTCGTATTGTAAGTGTAGTTGTTGTTTTAAACTTGACAATGATACAAATAGTTTAATTTAATTTGTGCCAATTAACAACATTTCTTTTCCTCTGGCTGCTGCCTACCTCCTTATCACCAGATAATTCACCACTTCTTTCTTTGATCTGTCAGACGTGTACCAGTTCCTCAGTGACCCCCCCCCTGACCTCTACCCCAGTGTGGCAGCGGTTGGTTTTTCTGGTTTCCTGGGACTTTACTTGGCCAAAGGTAACTTGTACACGTTTGCACTCGCCGACCTACATTCTCCCACAGACAGTCTCAGGTCTGAAGTGACAACGAGCTCCCTCACAACAACACAACAACACAACAAGAGAGATGCAGAAGGAAATGTTTTGTCCATCTTATCCCGTTGTGTTGCCATGTGTGTTGTGTTTATCTTTTTGTGAATTATCTGCTTGAGAGACCAGGAACTGTTGTGTAACTGTCGAACGGAAACTTATCGATGTTATAACGTTATTAGAAAAAACAGCAGCAATGATGGCAGTGCCAATTCATAAATGTGCTAAAGATAATCATAAACAATGCTAATAATAATAATAATAACTGGGACTCAGTAGAGCCCACTCCTCCATCGAGGCCCAACAGTTTCCTTCAGGAACATTTACATTCAGTGGAGTTTTTCTTTGGATCTGCACCAAACTTCACTCACATGTAAACGTCAGTCGTCTAAACGCGTCTGATTCATCGTTCTGTTCGCTGTTGACATGTGGCCCCACATCATGGGAACTCGTTTCAAAACCTCGATGCATAGAAGATAAAGAGTAATAACAGGAGCTATAAAGTCTGTCAATCTTAATCTTTCACGGGGGGGAGGGGCTTAAAGTAATAAACTTTACCTGACAGTAAAATGAACCCTTAAAACCCATTATCCTCAAGTTACCCTCAGTAAACACAGGACGTGACAAAGTTCTGTGTTTGGCCTTGAGATTAATTATTAAATCAAAGTTCGGTAAACAGCAGACGATGAGGAGCAGAAGGAAAAGTCTCCTCCCTTCTCACAGCAGAAGTGTTGTCTCTGTTTCAGGCTCCAGGGTGAAGAGACTGTTGTTTCCAGTCGGACTCGTGGCTCTGAGTGCGTCCATGTTTTACCCTCAGCAGGCCGCAGCCGTGTTAAAGGTGTGTTTGTGTTTTGTGTACATGTGTGTCAACATGTCTCATCTCCTGAAATGTCACAATACATATAGACTGGCTGTGACCCTGAGCTCCAATCAGGAACCTGCCTGTTATGAAATGAATCTTCATATTCGAGTTATTCCTACAACCCCAACGATTCTGGGGGAATCAAATATGTAGGGTTGTAAATGACATGTGTTGTATTTATGTTTTGAGCATTTAAAGAACAACTTGACTCGTCTTTGTAATATTTACATGATAATGAAGAGAAAAGAACAAGCATCAGGTGTGAGAGGGAAATCAATCATTTAAAATGTTCATCATACAAACGTGTGGTGTGAGGAGGTTGGGATCAAAAACTATTTGACAAGTTCATATTAAAAGCTACTGTTTATTATAATAACACGATTAACTTGCGTGTGTGTGTAATGATGTTGCGTGTGTGTCGACCAGGGGAGTCGAGACTCGGCGTTCACCTGGGCTCAGCAGGGCAGAGTCACGCTGGAGACTCTGTGGAAAGAACCACCGTTTGGTAAAAAGAAGGTGAGTCTTCTTCACTATTTAAAGTTTTGTAATCATCTCCGTGAATGTGTGTTGGTGGTTTGTTGTTGTTGTGGCTTCGCTGATTTTTGTGTCTTTTTATTTTGAAGAAGTCTGAGAAGAAAGAGCAAACAGAGAGCAACGACTCGAGCAGCTGAGACGACGTGAAGACGCACGTCTGCTTCCCGACAGACGTCCACCTTCCAGTAACACACACACTCGTATGACCTCGTTTTTTAGGTTCATTCTTTGAATATGTTAATGTGAGCATCCACCCGGAGCTACAGATTCTAACTGGCTGCTGGTTCTGAGTGTGATGGATGATCCCGTCCTGAACGCTGACGCCTGTTCTATGAACAAACTCGTCACACGTCTTCTCATCTGTTCACATTCCATCTGCTTCTGGCAACAATCCTCCTCCTCCTCCTCCTCCTCCTCCTCCTCTTCCTCCTCCTCCTCCTCCTCTCCTCCTCCTCCTCCTCCTCCTCCTCCTCATGTAGTAACCAGTCCCAGTTTCTTTACCACTGACGTCAGCTCCTCAAGTTTCTATTTAATTCATCAAAAATCTCACAGTGTTTTTAGTGTGTTAGTTGTCAGCAAAACATCTGTAACATCTGCCACCAGCAGATAAAGACCAGTTACAGTTAAAAACACGAAAGTATTAAATCTCAGAAATATTGAAAAACATCAAAATAAAATGAAATTTAATCCATTAATCAATAACAACATAAAGAATATATATGATGTTATTATATGTCACAGCTTGACAGTCGCCTCAGACTCTTGGAAACTGAAGGACTTTTTCTTTGTTTCTGACCTTTTTAATTTATAATTGTTATTTGCACTCGTGAAGGGAACGTGACTGATGATTGAAAAGTATTGATAGAAGGAATTCTCCAGTTTCCACCACAGCTCCGGACTGTTTATGTTCTCAGTCTGTTTTTATTTGTCTCGTAAAGGTTTTGCTTGTTTCACAAACACGGAGATCGACAAGATGCCATTGGTCAGGATTTATACTGAAGGTTTTAAACGTCACTGAAGGAGGAGGAGGTGAAGGTGAAGGAGGAGGAGGAGGAGGAGGAGGAGGAGGAGTGACGCTCGACACTGTGTCACTGTCGTCTCGTTTCAACAGAATATTATCTGAAGTGGATCGTTCAGTGATTCGTTCACACTCTCGTTGTTCACTATTTATTTGCCCTGATGTTTTGCTGTTTGCTTTAAGTTGCATTCCATATAGAATTTAATTATTAACAAACTGGATGAGACTGTGGTTATTGTCCATGAGTAAAATACGCTGTATATACTGTGTGAGGATTTATCTGAACGTCATTAAACACAGAATTTATCTGAGGCGACTTCTGTCATGAATTCTTTAACCTCGACTCGCGTTGATCTCCTCGGCCAAGTTTTCATTGGTGTTACGATAACTTAAACCCCACTGGACGGATTAGCAGTTGACCTAACGTTAGCACACACGTCCCCTGTAGGAAATCCTACCTCTGTAAGCTCATAAACACAGAGGTGATCAGTGCTTTGACTTTGAAGACACACGAGCTTTGGAGCAGAGGAGTCGACTTTATTCTCAACACTTGAACTTCTTGAAATTCAAAAGGAAAGCCTGACCATCCTCTGCATCAGTTCCTCTTTAACTCACAGAAACTTTACTGCTGAACACGACGTCACTGGATGTGACCACACGTCCCAGAACGCAGCCGAAGTAACTTCAATCAGCTGATGTGAAGACAGAACTCAACAGGGAGGAAAGAGTTGAGAGGAATGACTCAGCCAAAACTCACACGCCTTCACAAAACATCAAAATCATGGAATTGTAAACTTTTCTCAAATATGATCACTGTGGTTTTGCTGAAACGTTTTCTGTTCTGTTGTTTCCCCAAAATATTAGTTTGTATTTTCTGTAACTTTGTGTCCAAAGACCCATGAGATCTTTTTTCCTGTGTGTTTAAATGAAACATTCTCATGCACACAAGATAAAAACTCTTTCAACATAAATAATATCACCTCTTTGGACTTACTCCCTGGATTTAAACGTGATGCCTTCATCTCAAGTTACTGTTGGTTCCAAGTATTTATCAGGTTCAAATACGTGTTTAAAGCAGCTTGAGACTAATCATTTAAATGTATTTATGTCAAAGGGAAACTGTCTGGAATCCACCAGTACACATTTCACTTCAACACGAAAGAGGAACTACACGTAGCGAGCTATGTCAGCGTTTTTTAAAGAAATGATGAAGTGGTTTAAGTTTCACAATTCATCCAAAAGTGACATCTGGGATCTTTGCCCCAGAAGACGAGGAGCTGCTGCCGTTGTGACGTCCAGGCTCAGGATGACGATCGATACACATCAGATGGTTATTCTTGTGCAGTTTTTGTTTTCAGCCCCTGTGAACTGGTTTTAAAATGTTACACAATATGTCTAATACAACAAACACACCCATTTCTTAAAGGTGCTGATTCAAATCTAGGGTTGTTTTTAGAGGCTGTAGTTATTAGGAGCTGTTGAATTATGTTTCATGAGACGTGTGTCTAACAAACTGGAGTTATTGTTTGATTTCCAGCTTTATCATCATAACCGATCATAAACAGGATCAGCTAATAACCATGAAACGAAAACATTCACAGATGATGGAAAAACACGTTTCCAGACTTCCTCCTTCACCGCAGTGAAGTTTGAACGATTGTTACTCAACTGGAGGGAACTGGTTTACGATGCAGAGGAACAGCCCCAGTTCCGTGAGGTCAGGTTGTTAGGGAACACAGGACCAGTTGGTTGTGTCGACACAAACGATGTGAGTCCAAAGGAGTTTCACAAAAATGTCTTAAAGGAAGGACTTTGGAGAAACTTCAGGAAAACTTCAGTGTAATAGATTACTGGAGCTCTCCAATGCATCAGTACTAGGTTAGAAAGGATTACTTCTCTACTCTGACCTCCCTCTTGTGTCGTGTTGAGCTTCTGATGAATCTGGACTTTGAGTGTTAGTCTGAATTTTCACTTCTGATGAATCTCAAGCAGCTTTTTCACTGTCGGTAACTGGTTTTTTTACCGTAGTGAATTTTGTTATTGTTAGTATATTTTGTGTTTCTCTGAAGTTGTACATTATCTGCAGAGTAAAACGTGATGTGACGTCCAGTTGGGTTTTGTAAACTTGTGCAGCTGCTGTAAAAGATTGGACGTTTAAATATTTGCAAATTAAACTGACTGAGATCAAACTGAACCTGAATCCAGAAGTTGGACTCTCGTACAGAATCACGAGACCAGGACGTGGGATCGGTTATAGTTTTATTGTAAATATAAGTCATCGAAAGTCGTCCCTGCACATCAAATGCATCAGCACTAACAAAGAATGATCAATGAAAGGTAAGAATAAACATAAGCTATTCAGCGTAACATATTAGAAACGTGATTAAGCAACACACAATCATGTTATAGTGAAACAGATTTCCCCTTTTTAAAAGCTGAACTTGTTTAAAGGAACCCTCGTCTGAGTGGAGGACAGCAGAGGAGCCGGACACGCCCTCAGGTGTCCTCGTCTCCCTCCTCTGCTCCGCTCGTTCTCTGTCATTCCTCAGCCGGAGTGGCCATCTTGACGAGGCTGTCCTTATCAAACCTGAACAGCCTCCAGCCCTCCTCCTGGGAGAGGTCCTCGGCACCGCGCCCCTTGTAGAAATTGACGGACGACTCGTTGTTCTCCGCCACCACAAACATCATGCCGGAGCAGCGTGTCTTCATCGCCAGCTGCAGGAGGGACATGGGTAAACTGTGAGACATTTTCCTCCAGAATACGTCGATTTTTCGATTTTCACTTAAATTTTAGGAGATAAAATGTTTTTCTTCTCTAACTACAAACTTTAAGACTAATATTTTTCCTCACTTTGAAAACGATATAAAAGAGTCCTCGCTATATGAGCGACATATTTTTACTCTTGGCTCTTTAAGAACGAGCAGAAAGACTTTGTTAAAAATGTGTAATGTGTGTATTTCTGGTCTGTGACTTATTTATTGAGGAGATGTTACAACATAAGAAAACCTCCAAACAAAGAATTAACTGCACTTGTGAATAAAACCAAGTGGTTACGCCTGACGTCCTGTTTTCTAATTTAGAAACATACTCACATCGCTGAGGTGCCGCAGGATATCGGAGCCGATGCCCAGCCCTGGAAAGAGGGAAACGGGGGTTTTAAAGCAGGAAGTAGCTGAGATGTGTTTAAAATGTAGACGAGAACAGGAGTTGTTTTTACCTCTGTACTCATCCATCACGTAGAACTCCTCCAGGTAGAGCTGTTTGCCAACCCAGGGGTCATAAGTAAAGTAGTACATGGCAAAACCCACCACCTTCAGGCCTGATGGAGACAGGAAAGTTCAGTATCTCAAACACACCGAGTTAGTTCTCTAGAGATGTTATGACGTTTGTTCAGCCTTCAAGGAGGGGGGGAGAAAGAGCTCCGATATAATTCGTGATTCATTTGAACCCTTTTTAATTAAATGGTTAATATTTTGTTCTGTTCATCACGACCAGCCTCTGTCTAACATGCAGCTGAAAACCTATAAAGATGTTCCACCCATTGTTAGCATACTTAGCAAACATTCGCTCAGAGGGATAGCTCTGCTTGTTTACGATATAACTTCCTGTTGAACCTCATATAAAAATCTCTGTTACGTACCATCACTACTGTTCTCTTGGGTTTCAGCGATGATGCAATGGTAAAACGGGGTTTCACCAAAACCATCCTCAAGGAGATCTGCAACGAAGCAACACATTTCAGCACAAGTAGAAAACTGATAATTAGTGCGTGTGAAAAGCCGGATGTTTAAAAAAAAAACTCACCTTTTTCCGTCAGCCTCACCTGGTGCTCCATCTCTTCGTATTTAGCAAGTTCCTGAGGAGAAGAAGAAAAACCAACAGTATTTACGTCTAGTACTGAAATCACAATTAATGTCAGTTAATCGATTAGTTGATCAACACAAACCAAATCAACACAGTTTTACACTTTATTAAGGTCAATATTGATATTTGAAAATTAAATAAATCATTTAAATGTGTCTTTAAAAGATTCTGAGAAAGGGATTTTAAAGCTGAAAAACTACAATTTGAGTTGAAATTGTGTCATTTAATTAAACATCTTGATTATCAGTTATAAACACGGATTGTATCTATGATATATTATTATATCTGTATATGCACAGTCATGCAGGGTTTTATAAAGCAGGAGTTAGAGCCGTTTATAACTTTAACCCTGCAAATGTCTTATTTCAATAACCAGATAATTAAACTACATGACTTATGAAGGCGCAGGTCATGTCTAGGCTTCGTTGAACGTGTCGCATCGATCAGATCAATCAGTTGAACTTGATACATCGAAGTCGAGTCTCTTCTGTTCTCTGAGGGGAAACATCTGGTTTTCAACCTCTGGGAAATCACTCATTTGAGGATAGAACATAATAATAATAATAAAGAATATGATCATCATTATGTTTGTAAGGACTCAACGTGCTGCTCGTGTTGACTCGTGTGTCACATCAGTGGTTACACAACTTTACCAACAGGTACAGACACTGGGACGGAAGTGGCCTGGGCGGAAGTGAGACCATATTTGGATGTGAGCGGTGAGCTTGTAAACAAAGGCCGAGGACAGTCGGAGGATGTCCGGGCGTTTGTCCGACATCCTCCAGCTCGACACCCAGAACCCTGCACCCGCCACCTCGTCACCGCTAATCGGGTTAATCCGTCGATTTGAGGCCTCGTCTGACTTTATTCGTCGGAGCTAGCTGTGGCTAACTGAGCTAGCTGAAGCTAACCGAGCTAGCTGGAAAATAACTGGGCTCGCTGAGGCTAACTAAGCTAGCTGGCGCTAACTGAGCTGGCTAAATATAACCGAGCTAGTCGGGGCTAACTGAGCTAGCTGAAGATAAGTGAACTCGCTTCAACCCGGGCGACCTGACGTGCAGTCGAAACCCTTATTTCCGGTGTGGCCCACCTACCTTCACCAGTCGTAATATATCAGACACGTCCCTTGGTTCAGCCTTTCGCAGCGTATACTCCATTTTCTCCTTTTACTCTTCTTGCCTTTCGTTAGAAGTCCTCTGTATGTGAAGTGAAAGATCAGATATTTCTTCATTCGCTTCTCAGTGGCTTTTCCCCCACAGTCAGCCTCAGGTCCGGACGCGCACGTCGAGTCAGGAACATCCAGTAAGAGTCGCCCTCGGCCGGGTCGCTGCCGTCCAACTATCCCCCTCTTTTGTTTACATCACCGCTTTTATACCCGGCTCCAGCTGCAAGCCGATTGGTCGGCCGGGGTCGGGGCTCAGGTTTTTGACCAATTACCGGCGCTCTCCGGTCGCGTCGGACCAATCAGCGTCGGACGTGACGCGTCTGTTTTGATTCTGTCATAAGATCTTTGTTTTGATGGCGGAGGCAGAAACTCAGGGAAGAGTTTAGTGCTTTAAGAGAAACCAGCAGTTCTGTGTTTGACATAAACAGTTTGCATATTCACTGGAGTTTAGTAAAGTAAAGTAAATATAAGTACAAATATCACCTGTGCATTGATAACATCAACTCACATAGAAAAACAGTTAGTGCCTGTGTTAAGAACAATTATCAGACGTGGCTGTAGGTTCTGCAGGCAGCTTCTGTACCTCAGGGTCAAAATGCTCTGTTGCAAGTCAAAGTCCTGCAGGGAAATGATGGACAAACATGAACGCTCCACAGGAGCAGCACAAGTGGGATTCTCCACCCTCTCAGACAGCCAGGCTAGTTAAGGTCAGGCTGTATCAGTGTTACAACTCTAGAATGCAGTGTTGGAAATCTGCACATCCCAAACAGGGGTTACACAACAGAGAAGATTGATCAGCAAGTTTTAGTTTGGGTCAAGGTCCAGCAAACACGAGATAGTAAACAACAGCTTCTTGTGTTCGACCCCCGCTGACCCAAGCATGCAAACACCTTTCCTCAGCTCCAGGTTGTAATGCACATTTCATCCTATACATGTGTCATCTCTAAATATAATGGAGACTCTTCCAGAGCCACATCAGACATTATGAGACTGGTGTCCTGAACTATAGCACCACAAAGACACTTAATGCACTAAAACTTTATAGGTTATATATGTATATGATATTTACTGCCAGATCTTGAACTTGTAGCAGCATCCAGAACCAAAACAAATGCGTCGTCGCCCACACCACCCCCCCTCCCTCCGTGTTCTCAGCAAGGTATTACCTTTCCAGCCAATGGGTGTTGTGCAGAACAATAAACACACTGAATGACGTTACCGTGTGTGCAGGAGAGTAAAAACAAGCTGAATGGCTGCTGGTCAGACTGGTGCTGCTGTCAGTGTCCGAGCCTCCGAGTTCACTTTGAGGTTTTAAACTTATTTACTTCAGGGCTGACCTCACTCCTGCCGACACAATCAGAATCATAATCAGGTTTATTGCCAGTAGGTTTACACACAGATGGAATTTGCTGGGCAGCACAGAGCCCCACACTACACCATAAATAGCGTGTTTAAGATCGTTACAATAGTTTTGCTCTGTGAAGCTCAGAGGATGTTTTGACCATTTCTGTTTGAGTCAGACTGAACTCAGGGAAGAAGAGGAAGCCTGACAGACTGAACTCAGGGAAGAAGAGGAAGCCTGACAGACTGAACTCAGAGAAGAAGAGGAAGCCTGACAGACTGAACTCAGGGAAGAAGAAGAGGAAGCCTGACAGACTGAACTCAGGGAAGAAGAAGAAGCCTGACAGACTGAACTCAGGGAAGAAGAGGAAGCCTGACAGACTGAACTCAGGGAAGAAGAGGAAGCCTGACAGACTGAACTCAGGGAAGAATAAGAAGAAGCCTGACAGACTGAACTCAGGGAAGAAGAAGAGGAAGCCTGACAGACTGAACTCAGGGAAGAAGAAGAAGAAGCCTGACAGACTGAACTCAGGGAAGAAGAAGAAGAAGCCTGACAGACTGAACTCAGGGAAGAAGAAGAAGAAGCCTGACAGACTGAACTCAGGGAAGAAGAAGAAGAAGCCTGACAGACTGAACTCAGGGAAGAAGAAGAAGAAGCCTGACAGACTGAACTCAGGGAAGAAGAAGAAGCCTGACAGACTGAACTCAGGGAAGAAGAAGAAGAAGCCTGACAGACTGAACTCAGGGAAGAAGAAGAAGAAGCCTGACAGACTGAACTCAGGGAATCAAAGTCCCTCTCATGAAACGGTGCGTGTGAGGTCATCGTGTAGTGGGCGGGGCCTGGACTCAAGGCGGAAGTGTGGACTCCTCAGACTCTGAATAAACAGGTCGTGGCTCTGACTCCTCGTTTCCAGAGAATTCCTGTGTTTCCCATCTTTGTTTCTGACGCTCTTCTTCTTCCTCCGGACACCGGAAGCTGTATCTCTGTCACCGCGGACTCAACATGTTCTCCCCCAGGTCAGTGGAAAGCCCGAGCTAACTGCTAGCATACCCACAGAGCAGCTAACGATGCTAACCCTGCTCATGAATCTCTCCTGACAGATGTTTCCTCCGGCGCGTGGCCGTCACTTATCTGTTATTACTTTTAATATGAGGAGATGAGGAGAACAGCCACACCTGGGAATAGCCAGGTCCCAACAGGGGGGGGGGGGGGGGGAGTGTTGACACAGAGGGTGTGTGTCCTCTGTCACAATCAAGATCCAGCATGTATACTGTCTCACCGGTAATAGTACAACCATGTGATACAAGTACAACCATGAGATACAAGTACAACCATGTGATACAAGTACAACCATGAGATACAAGTACAACCATGAGATACAAGTAAAACCATGTGATACGAGTACAACCATGTGATACAAGTACAACCATGTGATACGAGTACAACCATGTGATACGAGTACAACCATGAGATACGAGTACAACCATGAGATACGAGTACAACCATGGGATACGAGTACAACCATGAGATACGAGTACAACCATGTGATACGAGTACAACCATGTGATACGAGTACAACCATGTAAGACCATGTGATACGAGTACGACCATGAGATACGAGTACGACCATGAGATACGAGTACGACCATGAGATACGAGTACGACCATGGGATACGAGTACGACCATGAGATACGAGTACGACCATGAGATACGAGTACGACCATGGGATACGAGTACGACCATGGGATACGAGTACGACCATGGGATACGAGTACGACCATGAGATACGAGTACGACCATGGGATACGAGTACGACCATGGGATACGAGTACGACCATGTGATACGAGTACAACCATGGGATACGAGTACAACCATGGGATACGAGTACAACCATGGGATACGAGTACAACCATGAGATACGAGTACAACCATGAGATACAAGTACAATACAATAAATGAGAAATGAAGGATGGAGCGACTTGTGCCTTGTAAAGACGGAATGTTTTGTGTTGTTAAATGGAAACGACCCCCGACATGAGGACATGTTACTGTGTCCTGTGTTGATGACTGAGAGCTCTGGTGACCTGGTGAGTGTCGCTCGGTCAGCTCAGCTGTTCACTGTGGACAGATCCGATTTAACAGTTATAATTAGAAGAGGAAGACGAGTGTGGGGGAATCTGGACTCCTTCATCTTTGAGGTCATCCTGGGTTTTGTTTGTTCTCTGAAAAGAGGAGAGGATCTGCACAACGAGAAGATTTTCTGATCTGCAAGATGGGTTTTTAAAGATCTAGTCCACATGTACATTTGATCATACATGCAACGTTGACTGTTGAGCATGAAATGATCCCCCTCATGTATGATTTTCTTCCATCTGTGCCGATGGTGAACGGTTTTCTGGTTTGTGTGTTGTCCGCAGGTTCCTGCTGCTCCGCTCGGCCGCCTCCTTGACGACCAGGTCTCTCTGCACGGGGGGGGTGTCGCAGGGGGGCAGAGCGCCGGACATGGCTGAGGGTAAGACGTCAGCCTGTTTGAATTGACTGATTATTTATTTAATATGTATTTTAATGGTTTACATACAGAATAAATGACTATTTGTTGTTATTTGTGATGTTTCTCTTTGTTCAACATGTTGTTTTCACATCTAACATCTGAGTATCAGCGATCAAATTACATATTTTAATTCTCTTTTTAATTTTGCACAGCTTGTGTGTGTCCTGTGTTCCTTGTAGTTCTGTAGTTCCTGATCGACGGCACAGTTTCCCTCAGGCTTCATGCAGGATGTTGATCCCAACTCCAACCGTATCATGTTTTTTTATCTATAAGTGTAAAGTGTAAAATGCTGGTCAACCAACACTGGTTTCCTGCGTGATCTCTGCTAAATGTAGTAAAATGGTGCAGTTTTTAACGTCTGTGTGACTGAATCCCAAATCGGTTTCTCTCCTTGTCCCCCTGACCTTTCACCCCACATGTTGTTTAATCCTGTTTGTTTCTCCGCAGGAAATCCACTTTTACACGTGTCGAACGGTGTGTGTTGGTAAACTCAGACAAATCTTAACCACCTGTCAATCTGCTTCTAATCCTACTAATTTATTGAGGAATGTCTGTCTTTCTGTCCGTCCGTCTGTCCTTTTGATTTTCTTCGCGTGTTGTGGATGAGTGGTTCTCGAGACCTTGTCCCTCACTGCCCCACGTTTACTTTAAGCTTCACCTGTTGTGATGTCATTGGCTGTGACCCTTTATGACGTCATCAGTACCTTTGCATGTTTCTCCACTGACTGAGCGTCCATTTTCTTTTACCTGCCGCCCACCTTGTTTCTCGTAGAGCAGCTTTTCACTGTGCACCAGGTCTGACTCTGGGACTAACGATCTCTCTCTGCTCCACAGTCGAGCTAATCTCTCCCTTCAGCCTTAGTGGGTGACGTCTGTTTTCTTCCTCTGTGCCGCTGAGATTAGTATTTTGTTGCAGCTGGTTCCAACAAGATATTTTTCCCCATCTGACCACCTCTCGTCTCTGTGTTGTGTTATATTGTCTCACAATATGACACAGAAAATCCACAGACGCACAAGTTCTGACTGATTCTTCTGTGTTTTCAGTGCGAAACAGGCTGAGAGAAATCGTAGGAGCTTCCACCAACTGGAGGTACTGAAGCAGAGCCATGTTTTTCAGCTGTTTAGTTACCGTCTCCAAGGAGGTTATGTTTTCACCCGCGTTCGATTGTTTGATTGTGAGCAGCATTACACAAAATCCACTCAGACTGAATCACTTCATTTCAGTTAATGAATTCTATATTTAAAAAGAAAATGAAAGGTAAAATGTATAATAAGATAAGAGGAACTTTACACTTCATTTACAAACTTTGAATATTTATGTTACACACGTTCTTCTTCTTTATACATATGTTACTGTTAATCTTACATTTTTAACTTTAAATATTTCAGTTTTTCTAAACCTTTCATTTAACACAACACATTAACTTATTATTTACCAGGGAGTGTATCTTTAAGGTCTTTATATAAAAGGAAATGTGATTTCTGATCACCTCCACAGCGACCACCAGCACGCCATGACGGAGCGAGTGTCGCTGTCGTCCATGTTGGCAAAGTCTCAGCAGGACCTTCCAGCAAAGACCATGAAGGACAGCTACCTGGAGGTTCACCTGCCTCTGGGCTCCGAGCCACAGCTCCGAGAGAAATACCTGACCTTCCACAACACTGTCAGGTGTGCACAAACACGTGCACATAAACACGCACACACGCACACGCACACTTACTCTGTCCTCTTATCTCCACTTACAAATAACCATGACAGCATTTTTCCCGTCTCTAAATCATCGTCTGTTTCTTCTCAGGTTTGGTAGAATCCTGGAGGACTTGGACAGTTTAGCAGGTGTCGTATGAAGAATACCATTATATTATATATTACAATACCATTATATTATATATTACAATACCATTATATGTAACTCAATCAGACGCCAGAACATTGTCTTTCCTGTTTCCCTCCTCAGTCCTCATATCTTACTCCCACACCTACAACCCGGTACTGAAGAGGTCTCCTCTGTCTATCGTCACAGCTCTGGTGGACAAAATAGGTACGAGTGTTTCTCAGTTCGTGTTGGATCGCACCACAGTTTGATCCTGGTTGTTAGTTTGGCTCTCAGTCGTCTTTATTAATCTGCCAGGAGATTTCCGGTCTATAAAATGTCAGAATATAGTGGAAAGAAAGACAAAGAGAAGACCAACATCCAGACCCACAGATATTCAGTTTAATGTAATAGAAAGAAAACCAGTGAACGCTCTCACTGAGACACTAGAACCTTTCTGTCATGCTTCCTTAAAAAAAGACCAAAGCAATTAATCAGTGAGTTTCATCTTCGGTTGATCAATGGATTGTTTTAGCTTTTTCTTCTCCTATAACCTCTTGTGTTTTGGCTCAGTTTGAATTTTAGTCCTCAAATAATAATAAAAAACATGATTTTGTTTGACTCTCGTCTGAAGTAACAGATTTCCTTAGTTTAATATTTGTGAGATAAATATTTTTGGGATCTGGACTCTGGACATTTTAAGGCGTCACCTCAGACCCGAGGAAACTGTGAAGGACGTTTTTAAAATCAAAACTGTTTATTGAAAAAGTCAGAGTTGTCTCTGTGGTTCCATGTTAAAGGCATATTAATGTATTTTTCCTCTGTTGGTCAGACATGAGGCAGCACGTCATCTATCCTGACTGCGACATCAAGTTCACTGGTCATGTAACCTGGGTGGGAAAGACGTCTATTGAAGCCAAGATGCACATGTCACAGGTGGACACCTTCAACCTGCCTGCAGCACAGACGTATAGAGGAATAAGAATGTGTCTCTTAAAGTGACTCTGTCTCTTCCTCCAGTACCATGATGGAGCTTATTCCCCGGTTCTGGACGCCACGTTTGTCATGGTGGCTCGGGACCCAGAGAACAAGAGGTAAGAACCACAGGATGAAACTCGTCCACTGACCAAACTTTTCACAAACATCTCGGAGACAATCTGACTAAATAATTTTCTGGGGTGAGACACAGCGAAAACCACCTTGAGACTCGTTCCTCCCTCTACTCCCGTTCTCTGTGCTGAATTTCAGGGCAGCGTTTGTAAATCCACTGAAGCCTGCGGGATCAGAGGAGGACATGATTTTCCAGGAAGGAGAAGGTACGGCGTGATTTTATTACCTTGGTGAAAATGATATACTGTGAACTTTCCTGTCCTTCTCTTCTCTGAATTGTTTGTGCTTCCAGCTAATAAATCGCGCCGAGTGGAGCTGAGCACAGCATCGTTGCTGAAGGTTGCTCCCACAGATGAGGAGAGGAAGATCGTGCACGGCCTGTTCCTCAACACCCTGGACACAAAGTACGGCTGAGATACAATGACTTTATACATACGCTCCACAACAATCCCTTTAGGTTCCTTCTGAAGAGCCATGACCTAGACGAGGGTATTTAGAAACTAGTGGAATCATATTTGTTTAAAATGTGTAATTATACTTTATATGTACTTTTTCTGTGCGTCTTCTCCTGCAGGACGGTCAGTTTCAGCAGCAGGGTTCTGCCTCCGAACTCGGTGTGGATGGAAGACGCCAAACTAAAAGGACTGGAGATCTGCCACCCTCAGGTGAGAGGAAGGAACATCTGGAAAATAAAGACCGAGACAACGTCTGAGGCTTGATGTTTCTACACTGATGTTACAGTTAAAATGTGAATCTATCATGAGCGAGATTCAAGATCTATCACACACAAGTCTCAAAGGTTTTCTCCAGGGCTACTTCTCTTCATCTTCAACCCCCCCCTCATCTTTGAAAACGAAAGGCCCTGTCGTTGAGGTCGTGTCTGTAACTCACGCCCGTTGTTTACAGTATAAACAGGTCGTGGATCTTAAGTCTGTTGTTTTGTGTGTGTATTTTGATCTGAGCAGGAGAGGAACATCTTCAACAGGATATTCGGAGGTTTTCTGATGAGAAAAGCGTACGAGCTGGGTTGGGCCAACGCCTGCTCCTACGGGTGAGAGAGCGATAGTCGTGCTTGATGATTAGAACGATAATCATAGGATCTTTGTTTGGTGCTAATTGACAAACCAAGTGACATCATCTCTCCTGCTGTGCGGCAGAGGATGTCGACCACGTCTGGTGGCTGTTGATGATATCCTGTTCCAGAAACCTGTGGATATCGGCTCTTTGCTGCTGCTCTCATCACAGGTTGGAGAGAGAGAGAGAGAGAGTGTGTGTGTGTGTGTGTGTGTGTGTGTGTGTGTGTGTGTGTGTGTGTGTGTGTGTGTGTGTGTGTGTGTGTGTGTGTGTGTGTGTGTGTGTGTGTGTGTGTGTGTGTGTGTGTGTGTGTGTGTGTGTGAATGTTTCTGCCAGGCAGTAATTGTTAACACCAGCGGCTTTGTGTGTTTCAGGTGTGTTACACACAGGGGATGTACATCCAGGTCAGAGTTCACAGCGAGGTGTTCGACCCGCTCACCCGCCAGCACAACACCACCAACGTCTTCCACTTCACCTTTGTTTCCGACCGTGACGTCCCCAGCATCATCCCAAAGACATATGGAGGTAAACACACACACACACACACACACACACACACACACACACACACACACACACACACACACACGCGCGCAACTTCAACTGAAAATCGAGTCACCACAACATTTGTAACTCGCATCAAATACCAGCTTCAGAGAAATCCTCTCTGCTTCAGCTACATGAATAAAAAGATAAACAGTCGTTTCTGATCCATTTTTCTTTCATAAGAAGCTGATTTTGATGCTGATGTTTTGTTCTTGTCTGACAGAGTCGATGTTGTACCTGGACGGAAAGAGACACTTTAACCAAACAGTGGAGGGCTGAGGGATCACGTTCAGAACTTCCTGCCAAAGCCTTTCAGCGTCTGACAAGCGAGTGTGTACGAGAGTGTGTGTGTGTGTGTGTGTGTGTGTGTCTGCAGATAATTCCGTTTACTTCAGTCATACTGTATATCACGACTAGCTCATTTATTTTTCACAACCCAGATGGTCGCTGTATCTGATTCCTGTTACATTCTTTGTTGTGGTGGTTTGGAGCACAGCAGCGTTTTAAATGATTTTTGGTGTTTTGTGTCACGACCAGAGTTTACAGCGTCTCAGCAGGACCGGAGAACTTGAAGCAAACGTTGAGCTTCCTGACCTTGTTGTAACCTCATATATTCACTATGTGCATGGATTTATACCACAATATGTTATATTTTATATTCCACTGTTGCCGACTGTATAACACTCCTTTACTCTGCTTTTTTTTTTATATGGAACGAGGAGCTTGATCCTGAATGTGTCAGATTGCTGCCAGAGGAATGTTGGCATCATATATTCTTTGCCTTACAAATACAATAAATACATTTTTATTTATCTGGACTTTGTTGTTTTCATCACATTCTAATGCAAGTGATTACTGGAAGATGTTATTGTTTATTGTTACTTACTTATTATATTATTACTTCTCACTGCAACAGACCAGCACTGATCCATCATTATCATCAAAACAGGTTGATATTTGGAAATATATACATTTTCAAACACATGTACACATATATAAGGTAAAAAATGTTGATATAAATATGTAAATAAAATGTGTATAGCATATTAATTGACATTTTTGATCTATAAATACAGTTAACGTGGGCATAAATATTAATAACGGTGTAAATTCATGAAGAAACAATAAAGAAATGAAGGAATAAAATCACAAATGAATTGAGTCTGGTAATAGATTTTGAGAGTAAAGAATATTTAAATACATCGAGGAATAATTATTTAAGTAAATTGAAAAATATATAAATGAACAGAAAAAAATGAATGCAAGAAATTAAACGAAAAATGATGTAGAAATACATATATGAATAAAATATATAGATATTATAGGGAAAGCAATGGTATAATAAATTCGGACTGTTATTGTTATTATATTTAAATAGATTAGATCAGCATCCTCTCACATTTTATCTACATTAATCAGTGCTTCACTCTGGGCCTTGATCAGATTATATTTTAAATTCTATAAAGCAGCTTTTCTTTAGTATTAAATACATTTTAATTTGTGGTTTTAAAAAAAAAAAAGGCGGTTCAGCTGTGGGAGCACTATAAAAGCTAGGCGGAACCAATGCTGTGCTGGGCCCCGTGCTCCCCGGACTCCTTTCCCGGACGGACAGTAACAGGGTATTTAGCAGCTCGCAGCCGCCGCTGGTTAATCCTCCGTGTTCGCGCAGTAGCATGAAAACCATGTTGACCATCATCTCCAACGCTCTTTGTCGCATCACTGGCAGGAATGTGGTGAGTGGTCCCGGGTTAACGTTGCGCTGGAGGCCGGTTCTGAGCCGAGCCGGTCCGTGCTAAGCCACGGTTAGCCTCGTTGGGCCTCGCGCTGACCTTGTGAGCGGCTAACGTGGCTAACACGTAACATTAGCATGTGCCTCGCTGGTTTGCCGCTTGTTAAACGTTTTGGTTTCGCATGTTGTTAAGCGGGTAAAAGGCTGGAAACGACCCGGGTTAAGTGTGGAGGCGGACATGCCTGAAATCTAACACGTGTTTGTGTGTCTGTGGTTGTCTGTGGTTGTGTCTGTGGTGGTTTGGCCTCCCCACGCAGGGAAATACAAATGCTGATCGATATCTGCTTTTAAATTCAACCCAGGCATCAATACATTGACTTTACTGACGAGGTTAAAGTTGGTTTCTACTTGTTGCATCACTTCAAGGGATCAAACAGACAGTACTTTAATATTACAATATTACATTTACTAAATAATATGTTCAAACAGTCTTTCTCACATGCAGAAATTATAAATTCAATGTAGTTTAACTGAGGAATCAATACATTGACTTTACTGACAAGGTTAAAGTTGGTTTCTACTTGTTGCATCACTTCAAGTTATCGAACAGACAACTTATTTCTCTATTTGGCAGCGATGCTTTTCTTGTAGTAGCAGAATAATACATGTGAAAGCTTCATTTAAAGATGCACGATGCTTCTTATTGCTGCATGTGTTTGCATGTTCAGTGAGACAAAGGACCGTCAGTGAGCCGCAGATGAAAGTGGATTATTAGCAGATATTGTGAATCTGTATTTTCTTTGCTCAATGTGTAGTTGGATAGAAAAAGCCTGAGCGCTGGCAGCATGTGTCTGTGACATCAGTGTCTCCACAGGCAACAGAAACAATCCATCACACACGAGTTCAGATCATTATGGAACTCGTGTGTTTCAGGCACTAATGTCTGACTCTGTTTTCATCATCATTCAGTTATTGACACATTTCATAGATTGTGAAACTCGATTTCCTCATGCCTGTAGAGACTCTGTTGTGGTTCAGCTTTGTGTTGCGCTGTCGCTCCTTCCCTCCTGCTTCCTCTCCCTGTGTATTCACTCTCGCACACATTACACACACTCACAACAATCCCTATTTATGTCTGGCTTCTCTCCCTCCTCCCCCCCCTCCCCCCCTCACCCTAGGGAGCTCAGACAGTGTCGGAGGTAAGCAGCTCGTCGCTCTGCTGATGTTTGTCTGTAGGCCTCATCCTACACGTCCTCCCCGTTCTGTTGGTTCCCAAGGAGCTTCTCTAGACTGGACAAAATGGTGCCGCTGAAAGATTTCACTCTAAATAACATGAGATCTTATGAAGAGTTTCCAGTTACCCACAGTGCAACCTGTCCATCTTTTATAGGTTGAAGCAGGTCAGAGTTTTTAGTCTTTGGATTTCATTTCAAGCAACACCAAGCAATTCTTTAAGCTTAAAAATGAGTTTGATGGTTCAGTTACTTTGAACAGGAGGAATGTTTCCTCTTTCATTCCCTCTTAACATGTTTAACAAATATGAAGTTCAGAATATATATGTGTTGGGATGCAGATGTTAATTTCCTCATCTATATGTTATTTTGTTATGATTTGAATCTAAAACTTGTGACTCAATGTTTTATGTTTTTAGAACAGATCTGATAAGTGTTAAGATGTTGTGCCGCTCCTGAAGTATCAGCTGACGCGTAGACACTGTTGGACCATGTGTCCCCATGTGTCCCCATGTGTCCGGTCTCCATGTAGCTGCTGCTTCTGCTGTTTCCCCTGTCGACGTCTCCTCGTCTTGTTCACTCTGTCGAGCTCCCCTGGCTCTGCTCTGATTGGCTCCTGTGTTCCCCAGTTGCTGATTGACCTGTCAGAGTACGTCAGTCTAACCTCGCCGTCGTCGCCCGACTTGGCAAAGACCCGGCGGCAACCAGCCAAACCACCACCAGTCAGTACTAGAGCGCCTGTGGATCAGTTAGTTAGCCCCCAGAGCGACCCACCAGTAAGAACACGACCAGCATCCTCTGTCTGATCACTAACAGGGCTGGGGAAGAAATTCTGAATTAAAGGAAAATAACCTCTTTAAGATTAGATTATTGCCTCTGTTCTCTCTGTCTCTCTGTGATTCGGTCTTTGTCCCTTTTTTCTTTTCCTCCTGAAATGTGTGAATTCACTAAATGAAGATGTCTGAGGGTGAAACCTTTTTTAGCCGGTATCACAGATTAACTGAAGAACTCGGACTGCAACTAACACTTGTTTTCATGAATAACAATCTCACGCTGTGAATCTATTATATTTTTGTTAAGATGTGTTGACTTGCAAGTTGGTAGCAATTTGGACTTTTCTCAGACGGCATGTGAATTAAACCGTCTCTCTATAAATATTTTTACCATTCAACCCAGTATTGGAGGATTAAATGAGATTTAAAAACCACAGCTGAAGATTTGACTGGTTTTACTCTTCCTCCCAGTTACTGACCGTCACACATCACAGTTGGAGTTGAGTTCTTGTCCACTGTAAACCACTGGACCCTCCCCCCCGATCCTCTGCCTCTCTACACCCACTAACCCTGCAGCTGCTGTGAAGAGGCTCTGTCTGTCTGTGTGGAAGACTTGTGTCCTTTTAATTCAACTTTGTAATGCTGCAGTGATGTATTTGTGTACTTGATTTAATGTTTTGTGTGTCCTCTTGTCCACCAGGGTGCCCGAGTTGTGGTCTCACGCTCCTTCGCTGACTTGACCACTCAGGCGACCTTTGACATCAAGGTGCAGTGAAACATCACATCAGCATCTTTGTAACTTCTGGTTTTATGCACATTTTGAAGAAGCTGCTAAAGATTTGTTTCTTCCTCACTGTCGTCTTGAGTAGAAATGCGACCTGCACCGTCTGGAGGAGGGTCCCCCGGTGAGGGCGGAGCTGACTCGGGAGCAGGGTCTGCAGTATTACCGCACCATGCAGACTGTGAGACGCATGGAGCTCAAAGCCGACCAGTTGTACAAGCAGAAGATCATCAGAGGCTTCTGTCACCTGTACGATGGACAGGTACGAACACGCAGATTACACTCGGTCGTCTTTTGTGCTTCGATGTAACTTCGCTGTCGCTCTGTTCACTTTTAATTAAATCTGCGAAACAATTGCTGAACAGAAAAATGCTCTTGTAAAGTTTGACATGAGAATCTAATGGTTACTTAGACATTCACCAGAAAAGGATCTTTGGGAAAAACATACAGAGACACACAAACAAGAAAAACGTGATTGTACATGATATAAATTGGGCTTTAACTGGTACTGAAATAAAAAGCAAAGTTTTGTGGGAACCTGTAGTTGTTGTTTAATCTTTCTAACTAATGGGGGTGAAAACAACTTAGCAGAACTGATAGAATGCTCTACTACATGTCATAAGGTCCGTGTCCTCACAGGAAGCGTGTGCCGCAGGCATCGAGGCAGCCGTCACGCCCTCTGATCATCTGATCACAGCCTACCGCGCCCACGGGTACACGTACACCCGCGGTGTGGCCGTTAAAGAGATCCTGGCAGAGCTCACAGGTGAGGAAGTGCTTCATGAATTCATCTGAATTTGTGTGGGTTGATCGAACGCCTGACGTGGTTCTACACGTCACATTTCTTCGTTTCTCCTCAGGTCGTAAAGGAGGCGTGGCCAAAGGCAAAGGCGGTTCAATGCACATGTACGCTCCACATTTCTACGGAGGCAACGGCATCGTGGGAGCTCAGGTAGCACGACGCACAAGCAGCATGTACAGACACGCATCTAGTGCCAGATTGTCTGATGCTCTCCTGGTTCTGTGGCGCCTGCTCTGACATCATAATTCTTCTGACTCTGCTGTGATGTCGTCCAGGTTCCTCTGGGAGCCGGCATCGCTCTGGCCTGTCAGTACCAAGGCAACAATCAGGTCTGTGTCACGCTCTATGGAGATGGAGCAGCCAATCAGGTAAGATGAGCAGAGGCCTAACTTTCAAATACACAAACTATTTTTGTATTTTAGGATTGAAGGAACATCCCTAAAAATTAAAAAGATTTATGTTTTAATACTTTTAGGGTTTTGTATTGTAATTTGTTTGTATATACCACAGCCAAATAACATTCAGACAGACTGCATGTTAAAGTGGTAACAAGAGTAGAGCCAATACTGACCTTGAGTAAAACTTTTGTATACGGATATACAAGACCTAAGACGTCATATGACATAGAAATGAAATTGAGACTTAAACCCTAAACTTTACTATACATAACTATAAAGTGCACGTCATTTCTGCGTAGTTTGTTCTGTAAAATCGTATTAAACAACATAAATGCAGATACATTTATTAAGTAGATGTTAGTTAGTTTCTGTCCTTCACACTGAAATTATTCAGGGAGACGACTCAATATTTACTTTCTATTTAGAGATCAAGTTAAAGATTCATTTGAATGTTAAAACTCACTTAACCTTTTAATAATATGGACACGCTGCTGAATCCCTGCTCCCGTCCGCTCTGGTTCAATCAGGGCCAGATCTTCGAGACGTTCAACATGGCGTCCTTGTGGAAGCTGCCGTGTATTTTCGTCTGCGAGAACAACAAGTACGGCATGGGCACGTCGGTGGAGAGAGCTGCAGCCAGCACCGACTACTACAAGAGAGGAGACTTCATACCAGGAATCAGAGTGAGATTCAAACACGACACATGTGAAGCTGCAGGAGAAGCAGCGTGGATGTTTTAATTTTATTTAGGCAGCTCTGAAGTTAGAATAAACGCTCACTGTTGTTCTTTGACACCGGCTAAACGTGGGGGTCCTGGGGCAGAAGCTGCAGCGTGTCTGTCGGCCGTACGCTGCAGCTGGCCTGTCTGGACCTAGACTAGAACAGGAGGCGGACCAGCCGTCCTGGCAGTTGCAGGTGTGAGCATGCACCTAGCTATCTGATGCTCATGTATGATACTGCACACAAACCATTCACAGGAGCCTCTGGCTGCTCGTTTATTATGAAACTTCGTGGAAACTTTAGTTTCTTCCCTGATGTCCTGTGATGTTTGTTTCTTCTCCTCGTAGGTGGATGGGATGGATGTCCTGTGTGTCAGAGAGGCCACCAAGTTCGCTGCAGATCACTGCAGGTCTGGAAAGGTGGGATGAACGTCCAGCTTTGAGAGTAGTGATGATAAACCAGGGCTTCAGTCGTCCCTTTTATTTCTAGCTCTGGATAGATCCTCTCTACTTTGACAGTTAAAGGAGTTTTTTGAAAGGATGAAGTCTTCAGAAATGTCCTGTTGTGTTTCAGGGTCCCATCATCATGGAGCTGCAGACCTACCGTTACCATGGACACAGCATGAGTGACCCTGGGGTCAGGTGGGTTATATCTGACTCGGTGACCTGTCGCTCCTAAGCTGTTTATTATTTCCCTCTGGATACATTTCTTGAGTTTAATTTCAGCCTCTGGTTCAACTTCAGGTGTAGAGATGAGACATTAATTTCCCTCCAGTCATTTCTTCATGGTTCCTGTTGGTGATAAACGAGAGCTGGGTCCTTTATTCTAACTGTCCTGTCACCTTGTGCAGCTACCGCACTCGTGACGAGATCCAGGAGGTTCGCAGTAAGAGTGACCCCATCTCCATGTTGAAAGAGCGCATGCTCACCAACAACATGGCGTCTGCAGAGGAGTTCAAGGTGAGAATATTCTATGGAATGTTAATTTATGTTGGAAAATGAATATATCAGAGAATTGTTCGTTGACGAAATATCTTTTTCCATCAACGATCTGATCTCGCAGTAAAATATCAGCTGACAGTGACTCCAGCCTTATGAAGCTGTGTTTTCAGACACTGGCTCAGTTTAAAGATGTTTTGTTTTAATAAATTACACTTTCACACTGACATTTAATCAAAATAGAAATCTTTCCTTAACCACAGCAACTTCTCCCCAAAACAGGAAAGTACCTGAGGTGTAGAGTTGATACTGAATTTATCTCTTGTCAGGAAATTGACATAGCGATCCGGAAGGAGGTGGAGGACGCAGCTCAGTTCGCCACGTCAGACCCAGAGCCGCCACTGGAGGAGCTCTGCAACCACATCTTCTACAACAGCCCCCCCCTGGAGGTCCGCGGGACGCACCCCTGGTCCAAACTCAAGTCCATCAGCTAGACTCCCCCCCCCCCCCCCCCCCCCCCCCCCCCCCCCCCCCCCCCCCCCCCCCCCCCCCCCCCCCCCCCCCCCCCTCTGACCTTCAGGGGTAAAACCTCCTCCCAGTGCTAAACTAGGCACTGCAGAGAAACATTCAGCACCCCCGCCCTCCACCTTAGATCTCAGCATTCCGCACCTTAATGGGACCTGAAACCTCAGTGTTGTTTATTTTTGAGTTTTACATAGAAATATTTAAGATTTGAAAGATGTTCTTAGTGCACTGTGTGTACTTTTAAAGGTGACTACACAGATATTAAATACTGCAGGGGCTGGGCTAGTATACGCACAGAAGTTACGCTTTACGTTTTGAACTTTAGTTTTGTCAATGTGATATATATCTGTTACATATTCCCTCTGTGTGTATCCAGCATCTTTAGCTGCCTGGCTTGTAAATGTTCAGAAACGAATCTAATACTCCATCTGTCTTTTTCTCTTTTTAAAGTCATTTTACTGTTTTTAAAAACCGCACAGGACAAGAAGAGCCATGAGTTTAAAGATGTATTTATTGAGTTGAATGAGTTTTAGGAAAATTTAAATTATTGTTGAGCACTGACGTCAGCTTGTATTTATTCCTCTTATATGCACTACAATATATTTTCTGTTTCAGGACATGCGTTTTAAGAGTCTGTGGTTTGAAGACCCGTCTTTCCTCCATGTAAAGAAAAGCACTTGGTGCCAGTAGATATTTATGTTGCACTTTATTTGGGGGGAATGTGACTGTTTTAAAACTGAGCAGAAGAAAATGCATTTTCTTTCTGGTTTCAAGTTCCTCACAATGTTTATTGTAATAACCAGGAACAGATATGAAGCTTTACTTGACCATGGATGAGTTTGATGAACTGAAAGACTGTGAAATAAATATGTTAAAAAAGTACTGAGTGGAAACGTCTCAATTTCTTTTGTACATATTAATATCAGCCGCTACAACAAGTAAAATAACTTGATTGTCCTCTTGAATTTTTAAAATGTATGTACAGCTGACCTACTGAGATATATTTACTATAAGAAGTAATAGAGTTCAGGTTATGAAGCAATATTACTATGAAATATTCAATAAAGACTAAAGTGAACAATGAACCATCTGAGTTGTGTTTTCTTCTCTCAGCCACTAGAGGTCGGCACCAGACTGAGGATTCTTCAGAGCAGCGTCTGAACACACATGAACAACTCATCGTTCTAATCTATGAACAGTTAATAAAACTCACTGTTGTGTTGAAGCGCTTTGTTGTCCTTTTGTGTTAATTGTTCCTCTTTTATAAATTATTAGGTACTCTTGTCTCTTTGTGGTTGATTTTCAGTTCTTGTGGTTGTTTTGTCTTGTGGTTGTTTTGTCTTGTCCTGTGGTTGTTTGTCTGTCCTGTGGTTGTTTGTCTGTCCTGTGGTTGTTTGTCTTCTCTTGTGGTTGTTTGTCTGTCTTGTGGTTGTTTGTCTGTCCTGTGGTTGTTTGTCTTCTCTTGTGGTTGTTTGTCTGTCCTGTGGTTGTTTGTCTTCTCTTGTGGTTGTTTGTCTGTCTTGTGGTTGTTTGTCTTCTCTTCTGGTTGTTTGTCTTCTCTTCTGGTTGTTTGTCTTCTCTTCTCGTTATTTGTCTTCTCTTCTGGTTGTTTTGTCTTTTGTGGTTGTTTGTCTTCTGGTTGTGTGTCTTCTGGTTGCTCTGCAGATTCCATTTGGTCGTTGTGTCTCTGGTTGTTTTATATCTGAGTTAGTTTTGCTTCTCTGTGACAGACCCACACACAGATCAATAAATCAATAACATGTCCAGTTATGGTTAAAGTGAAGTTGTGAATCTTTGTGGATTTAAATTCAGATAAAGTTTATTATCTGAGGGCGCCGCCTCCTGACGTGACGCAGGCGTGACGTAGCAGTCTGACGGACAGGTAAACCGACACCGGCCGCCATATTGGGAAACAACGGAAGTGTGTGTGTGTGTGCGTGTGTGTGTGTGTGTGTGTCTCCTCCTCCTCCTCTCCGGAGGAAGGGGCGGTCTGAGCGCCACAGCAGATCCGGAATCAGAGTTCGCTGGCTCGGCTCCGCTCGGCTCCGCTCGGCTCGGTCGGTCGCTGGGTAGTTGGGCTCCTGGTTCGGTTCCAGCCTCCAGACTCGGACAGACACCTTCACGAAGGAGGAGCAGGAGGAGAAGGAGGAGAAGCAGGAGAAGCAGAGTTTGTAGTGGAAGAGCCGTGTGACGGAGGGAGGAGCCGCCGGAGTCCAGAGGAGGAGAAGTAGAAGGAGGAGAAGATGCCGCTGGCTCAGCTGGCTGACCCCTGGCAGAAGATGGCTGTGGGGGGGACGGCAGGAGAGGTGAGGGCGGCCAGGCTCCACACACACAGACACACACACACCTACAACACACACAGACACACACACACACAGAGACACACAGAGACACACACACACTTACAACACACTTACACACACACACACACACACACACACACACTTACAACACACTTACACACACACACAGAGACACACAGAGACACAGACACACACACACACACACACACACCTACAACACACACACACTCACACACACACAGAGACACACACAGAGACACACACACACAGACACACACACTTACAACACACACACACAGACACACACACTTACAACACACACACACACACCTACAACACACACACACTCACACACACACACACACACACACACCCCTACACACACCTACAACACACACACACAGAGACACACACACACACCTACAACACACACAGACACTCAAACACACACTCACACACACACACACTCAAACACACACCTACAACACACCTACTGAAACACACACCTACAACACACAGACACACACAACACACACACACATACACTCAAACACACACTTACAACACACACACTCACAACACACACTTACAACACACACTAACTAACAGCACACACACACACAACACACACACACTAACAACACACACATAACATGTAAAATACACCACACAACATGGTCCCATGATAAAATACACATTTAAAAACACAGTTGTCTGATGCATTAATTACAATAAAGCTCATTAAAAGACAACTAAAGTGATATAAATACATCTTAAAGTATCACTGGACCTCACTGTGTGTAGGAGTGAAGTAGTACTACAGGTACTAGTTAGTACCAGAGAGTCCATGTAAACTACCACATGTGCTGAAGTGTCCTCAGGAATAACACAACCGTGTGACAGTGATAAATTGTTAGGTTGAAAATGTACTTAAGTGCAAAAGTGTGACGAGAAAGTCAATGATAATTATATTAGAAGAATATGAGAAACATGAGTGTCTCTCAAAGCTTCTAAACAAATGTGATTAAATCACCTTTAAGTGTCACAAGGTCACATCAGTGTGTTCAGTGTGAGAGTGAGACGTTAGGTGAGACCTTCATCTACAGCTGGGGTCACTGCTGAAGCTCCTCAAAGTACATGTGACTCAAATACTCCATCATACAAATCGAAAGAATCCAGGGATGCAGCTTAAAATCGACATATTGATTTATTTATAATCAATATTCCTTCATCTCCAGCCCTGAGGTAAAAGCCTGAAACAGAAACAGCTCAGAGTGAGTTGGTGGTTTTTTCCTTCTAGCTCTTCCTTCCTACAAGTGTTAGAATCTTGATAAAGAGCTGGAGGCGGTGCTACCGCGGACGCCTGATTCAGGAAGTGCTTACGTCTTCGTGTGTGTGTGCACTTCCTGTATGAGGTGTCACAAAGGGTGCATGGAGAAATAGCTGCATGTGTGTGTGTGTCACTCTGTAGGCAGATTGTGTAAAATCCAACCTGAGTCACCGAGTGTGTGTTCTAACAAGCTCGTACCTGCTCGCCGTGTTCCCACTCCACCTCTTTCCACCTCGATATCAACCAGACGGGAACGTGCCGACACGCTGCCGCTGCTCGACGACGCCGACCTTCGACCTGTAGTTTTACACCTCTGCACGCCGATGTGTCTGATAGCCGAGCGCAAGCTGTCGTACCGGCTTTTTCTAGGCCACCGCAGAACAAAACAAACCAGCCACTCACACACACACACACACACACACAAAAGAGTGAGTGGTGCAGTTGTGGAATGAAGTGGAGATGCTGCTGGTGGATTTTTGCCCTAAAGACAAGTTCATTCAACACAAACCTTATCACACACACACACAGACACACAAAGAGCTGTAGTTGTCTGGTGAACAACACAACGATAAGTAGAGATGACCGCGGAAACAAGTCTGGCTCTGTTGGATCAAATATATTCAACTACAAGACAAACTGTGTCAGAAAGCTGAAGGAAATGACAACAATTAACAAACTCACTCTAAGACTTTATCTTCATAATCAGGGAATTCATTGCATTAAGTCAAATTCCAGTTTGCTTTGCGTTTTCATTCAGTTTTCTAATAAGCATCAACTTTAATTTGTCTAAACAGACACAGCTCCAAAACAAATTTAACATTTACAATATAACATTTTTAATGAGGTCGAACAGACAAAGAACTGGTGTTTATGTAGGTTTTAATACAAAGAGAACAAACTGCACTCGTCAGAACTACATCCTCTATAAATGGTCAGATTCATATTGTGATGGGATGGTCCCAGTTTTCAATAACACATCCACAGTCAGTTTTAATCCCTCATTCCCACAGAAACACTGAAAGTGATCTTGGTTGCTGTCGTCGTTCCTCCTGTCCGTACTTGCTCTGAAGTGATCCCTTCCTAACACAGCTCCTGTATAAGAGCTAGAGAATCCACATTCCTCTTTCTGTGCACGAAATGCCGTCACAACGTTGAGCTACACCCTGACACGAGGCCTCCGCAGCAGGAGGTCCACAGACCCGGCAGGCATTTCCCTCGTTTTGTTGTCCCGCTGAGCTGTGTTGGAGCGACGGCAACAGAAAAAGAGAAACACTGTGGTCAGGTGACAAACGAGAGGAAGAGCAGTTAGTTTGCAGCGATTATTGCGTAAGTATTGCGTGAGCGCTCATTTTAAACGCTGCCTTTTAAAAGTTCTGCCATTGTTGAAAATTCTTCCTTGTGTCCTGTGTATCATGTACTATTGGCTACACTGCCCCCTACAATTTCTGGTGGGACTGCTCCGTCTCGTCTGCATAAGCTTTCAGAAGACGTGCACAAATACGGACTAAAGGAATTCAGAAGCCTCTGTCCGTTTCCATATCTAACGTTGAGCACAAATGAGTCTTTAAGATAAACATTAAAAAATATGGACCCCGATAACAAAACTGCAAAAGAGCTGTTTTCCTAGAAAGAGAAAATAAGTGGAGCCCACACAGCATTATCATTTCCCTTGACCCTGAATGCACCGTGTGTGAGGAAGCAGATACAGATCATGTGGTACCAGGTGGAACCTTTCGATGCTCGCTGCTACCGACAAAACGCAGTCGATAGCTCAATGCAGAGGTTTGCTGGGTGGTGAGGAGAAAGAGAGGCGTGAGGAGAAAGACACAAGGTGCACGTTGACGTCCTAAAAAACACCCAGAGGTTAGTTATAAATCGACCCATTACATTTAAGAACTTATAAAACCCTTAGATTCAGATCGATGCAGTTTTCTTGACGACATCACGCTTCATCTCAGAGGCACGACTCAGTTAAATCTGAGTTGAAATCCTGTGCACTAAAAAAGGTGTTTGCCAACGACGTAGAACACTGAAGAAGAATCTTGCGAGTTTCTGTGAGATTTGAAGTCGTCGTGTGGTCGTTCTGGTCAAATCCTCTAGTGTGTGCATCAAAATCAGGTGAAGTGATGATTTAAAAACGGGCTTAGACGTCATGATTGAACCTCCATACTGAGGCTCCACCCCCCAACCACCACTGCACAGGCACTCTAACTCCAAGTGACGTCAATGACACAACATGGCAGCGCTCAAACCTGGGATACTCTGGCTTCATTTCTGGATAGTGGGAGGAAGTAGAGACACGTCGTCCATCTTTATTTACCGTCCGTGGTTCCGACCCTGCGTTCCTTCACTCTGAGCAAAACCAGAGCTTTTCCCTTTCTTCTCCATCTGCAGCCCTGTCCTCTCGATCACCTTCTGCATGTTTCTTCCTCTTCCTCATTATAATCCATCTCTGTCGCTGTCCACCATCCATCTCCTGCTGCTCTCTCCTCTCTGCTGATTGCAGACTTATCCTCTTGGCTCTGCGCTTACAAATAATAATCACCACAATATAATTGCTTTTATTGTTATTATTGTTTTTTTGTCATGCGGTAGTATCAGTGGTATCAGTGTCTGAATCACAGCTGTTGTTCCAGCAGGGAAGCAGACAGGCCGTTAATCTACCTTACGTAAGGCTAATTCATGTCTGTTGTTTTCGCTCTGTCCCCTCTGGCAGAGCAGACGAGGTAGAAGCCGTCTGAGGTTGGTGGCCACGACCGTCTGCGACTTTGTCTCGCCCTCCTTCTCGTTTTAATTTCAACTCTGGTCGAATTCCTCCGTTGCAGGGAGCAGGAGGGAGAGGGTGATGAAAGACTTTCAAAATAAAAGACGCCCACTCATTGTGCAGCTCGCTTCACCTCAACATCAAAACAAACGTGTGATGTGACTAAATAATGAAGCTGTTCACAGACCTGATCTACACTGTACACGCACAGCAGCTGGTTACAGCACATCATTAGATTAGAACTAGGTCATAAAGTGCCCTATTTAAAGGTGGAAATCTTTAACGGGATGATCATAGTAAATATTTTGATGAAGCTGCCGATCAATACTTTGTGTCCCCTGGAAACCCGTTTGTCACGTGTGTTACCTGCAGCAGGTTGACTGACTGGGGATCTGTCTGAAACAGGCCTGTGCAGTAGAGACTTGTGTTTACAGGGACGTGGAGGTGGAGGTGTGGTTGTCCCGACAGACAGTTGTTCAGGTGAACATGCTTCAACCTGCTGCAGCCGCCTGGTTTGATCACACAGGAAGCAGCTGCGAGCCACCGTGTCGCCTCTGTGTGTCAGGTATGTGTTAATGCGTCTCTCCCTCCCTCTGTTGCAGGATGCTCATCACGACCCTGAGGACTCTGCGGGCGATGACGACTCCATGCCTCCTTGCACCGTAAGTCCAACTCTTTGTGTTTGGAGGATTCTATTAGTCCTGCCTGACAGTTCACAGGCTTTACTTGTAAACACAGCGAACACTGTTTGTTCTCAGAACAGCTGAACACTCGGAGCTCGCTGATGCCAGCTGCATGTGTGTGATACGCAGTCATGAGTTTGACTGGCTGCTACGTCTAAATAGCCCTTCCTGTGGTTTGGACATTGCAACCTTGTGTGTGTGTGTGTGTGTGTCTGTGTGTGAGTGAGTCCTGCTCTTCGATAATTTGTGCACTGTTTGTAAAAACGGACGCCTACTCCTGCTGGATAATTGCTGGTATGAAAGTGAAGCTCAATATTAAACTCATGAGTCATCTTCAGGCAAAACAACTCGCTCGGTTCCTCTGCACTGCTCGACATCTTTATTTATTTGTGTTGTTCATCATATTCCTGCCGTTATTATTGGATTAGATGTTTGTTAAACCTTCTTTGTCGTCAGCGTGCGTCATACGCTTCCTCATCACGAGTTTTGTGTCACTTTCAAACAATACAATCATATTAACTTTGTTTTGATGTTGTTGGACATTATCTTGTCTCATGATGCAGTTTGAGGTTAGAATTTACAATGTAAGAGGCGCTTTTTACACTGTGTCTTTGTTTTGTGTTTATTTTCTTGTAATATATCAATTTAGTATTTTCAGACCCACGGTTGTCTGTGCATGTTTTGTTTTAAAATGCACCTTTTATTTGTATTTCACATAAAGGTGGGTGGAGCATTAGATTATATCGATCTTGTCGTGGTGCTGCCACTTATGAATATTTTCATTGTCAATTAATCACCTTGTCACCTTTATGATTAACCGATTTATCGTACAGTTTATGTAATGTTATAACATGGTTAAAAAAAAAAAACTTTGATATCTTCACACATCTTGTTTCGTTCAAAAAGTCCAGAAACTCAAGTTATGTTTAGTTCACAGTGAATTATTACGAGGAAAAGCAACAACTTCTCTCCTCGTCAAAGCTGAAACGATCTTTCAAACGGTTGTAAACGTGTAATATTCCATTTGTGTTATTTCTTATTTTTGTCCTCGTGTGATCTGTTTTAATGAAATGTAAACTTGAGTAACGATAACATTGAAGAAAAGTTTAGCGTCACTCATTTGTGAGGTTTTGTGATTTGACAGTTTTGCAGTTTCTCACTGGTTCAAGCGACAAGTTGACACAACAGTTGTCACCACAAGCCTGCCTTCGTTTTCTGTCAGCATGAAATGGTTCAGTATTATTCCAACTGGCATCGCACTGCTCGCACACTTCCCACTGTTTCAGTCCCATATGATGTGTCCCACTTTCATGCTATACACTGGTTTGTATTGGTCTTATTCTGTCACACACAACATGCACATACTGCAGAAAACAAAATCAACCACAACTTAAGTTACAGATTCAGACGTGCAGGGACAAAACATGAAATGACATGAAAGCATATAACATGAAAAAGGTATTAAACATAGAAGTGTTTGCTAGATTTGCAGCTGTTATTAACCATTTAATAACAATAAAATATGAGTGTTTAGAAATTTAAACTAACAGAGCAACTGGGTTTATGGATTTGTCAACTTTGTGTGTTGATCGATTTTGATTACGATCCATCTTTGTCGTCAGTTAACCAGTGAATCTCCAGGCCAGTTCTTTTATTCTGTGACTGAGGACAGAGCAGCAGATAGTCCAGTACGATCAGAGTTTCATCTGTGCTGCAGCCGAACTGCATGAATGTGGGCAAAGATGAATATTAATGATAACATTTGCATCACACTGACACAGAAAACTGGGATGAAGAGAACAGGCTGTTAACAAGCTGATGGTGGGGAGTCGGTGGTGAAGAGCTACACAACAGATCACTGCAATAACACTGTGTGTGTGTGTGTGTGTGTGTGTGTGTGTGTGTGTGTGTGTGTGTGTGTGTGTGTGTGTGTGTGTGTGTGTGTGTGTGTGTCTGCGGCAGGCAGGGCAGCTGCACACATTGATTTTTAAATGCAGAGGAGATGGCTTATGGATCGACTGTCTGAGAAGAGCTGAGCACTCATTACCTCACTCTCGAGCGCGCGCACACACACACACACACACACACACACAGACGCAGGAAGAAAACGAGATGCACAACCTCTAAAGGAGCTAAAACTGCATGAACGTCACAAGGATGTGAGGATGAATATGTTATGAAGCTGTTAATGAGTGAGTTGAGCTGTTCCTCTGGCTTAACTGAGTGTGAAACTGTGTGTGTGTGTGTGTGTGTGTGTGTGTGTGTGTGTGTGTGTGTGTGTTGGTTTGAACTGAGGTAATGAGGCAGCTCCATCTCTGTGGCACATTGCTTAAGTCTTCGGTGTGAAACTGAGTTCTTCCCTCATCTAGATCTGCAGTGGTCGATCAACAAATGGACAACAAAACATATTTGACATGACATAAAATCCACCAGATATTTGGCATTTTTGCTTATTGCGATATATCGCGTTATAATATATGAGGGCATAGTAAAAATGTTGTAATGATTATTTTAATGATACTGTTGTTTTTTTGCCTCCTTCGTCACTTACATTCACACAATAAAATAATCTGAGCAATTCCAGTACGGTCCTCGAACTATCGTCCTAATAAATAACCAGTATGAATCCTCAGAATTTCAAAAAAATGTCCTCACTTTCATGGTTTAACAACTCACAATGTTCCTCACGAAGATAGAAGTACAAGAAGACACACACATACACCAATCAGCACTGAATCACAGACACACTCACACAGTCATTATCAAATCCTTTACACACAAACACGACAACACACCCATCAAGTGTGCTGAGTCGATAACACACACTCATCGTCAGATACGACTGAAAGAAGGCAACACATTCACTTGTGTGAATTCACATGCTGACTGCACTGCTCATTGTTGAGTCAGACAGACACACACACATACACACACACACTCATTGATGCCCCCAGCGAGGCAGTAAATGGTTTCCAGACAGCGTTAGGAACATCGCTGCTCTCTGAGGGACCAACTAACATCTGCTGCCATCTGCTGCTGCTCAGCTGTGTGTGTGTGTGTGTGTGTGTGTGTGTGTGTGTGTTGTGTGTGGTGTGTGTGTGTGTGTTGGACAGACCCAGGATCATGTTTGGACCCAGGATGAGGTCATTTATTCACAGTGGGAGAGACTATCCACCATCTTTAGTGTCTCTCTCTTTGTGGGGAGCGGGTCAGGGAGATTGTTGTGATTGGTTAGCGAACACACACATGGTGTTCTCCTGGTGTTATGTTCTCGGCCTCTCTGCAGTGGACAGTGAAAACTTTATGGAATTTCTTTCATCGTGGTCTTCCACCAACATGATAATTGCTTTTTGAGAACCTCCTTAACTCGAGACTACTGTTCTCTTCTGAAGCTGAACCCTCTCTGGTCTGACCCCACACACAAAGATCAATGTCTAACAATATACATTTCTCTCATATACCAACTGTGAAACAGTGTTCACTGAACAGCTGTCAGGTTGCTCCATGCATCAGCCCAGTGGGGGGGTGTTTGTGCAGTCAGGTGTGGGGGGGTGTTCATGCCCCCATCTTTGGCTGGTCGGACTCATAAATGTCCAGGACCTCCACCGCTCCGGTTCTGAGCCTGACTGAGTCGTCTCTTTGACTTCAGCTCAGCAGGCGAAACAGCAGTTTGTACAAGAGCGAGTTGACCTGAACATCTGGAGGAAGCGCTGGTCGAGGTTTCCGGTTGACCCGAAGAGTCCGGCAGTGAGGGAAGATTAAAAAACACCTGACAACACATCCTGCATTCGTCAGGCTGACTCCATGTTGCCTCTCAGTCACTGACAGTGTGGAAAATGTGTGAAAACATTATCCCAGCTTCAGGTGCTTAGCATAAATATTCAAATTAAGCCTGGATCTTTGTTTTAGTTTAATTCCTCCACTTGTGCAGGACCTGGCCGCCGCCCAGTACAACCACAGTCTGATCTGTTTCACCCCGTGTGTTGGATGTTTAGGGAAACAGTCAGGGAATCTGGAAAACCAGTTTTGAATCTGCTTATCAAATCAGGATCTTTTTCAACCCCATCTCAAATCCTCTGGGGTAGTTTGTCAGAGGAGGAGACTGAAGACAAATAAACTCATTTATTTCACTTGGTTTATACCTCAGATGTGGAGAGATTCTGGAAGGTGTAAGGGTGTAAATCTGTCATCACATATTTAATCACATTTATTACCTTGTCCTGACTAATTTAAGTCCTGACTAAAAGAAGTTTGCTTCTCACAGGGAGGTTAAGTCACAGACTAGTCCTGGATATCGGCTCTAATCTCCTCATATGATTTGATTTTGATTGAGAAAGTCCAGAATCAAGTCATTTTGATTCGAATCACACGAGAAACCTGGTGTGTAAAAATGTTTCTCAGAATCTATCTCTATAAGTTTTCTTCTACATTTAAAAATAGAGCAACTCTGTTGTTTCCTGAAACATACACATTATCAAACACACATTATCCGCTAAACACAATTCCTGCTTATAAACCTGTAGAGCAGGGATTTGTTTTCCTTGTCAAATGCTCATTGACTAAAACATGATGCATCCATCTTCTCCAGACTGCATGTACAATACAGTTGTGGAAGAATAATAAAAAAACACTGCACCACTTACTCCTTCATTAAATTTGTTGCAGCCCTCGAGAAAAATTCATATCAGATGTTTCAAATGTGTGTGTGCGTGTGTCTGTGTCTGTGTGTGTGTGTGTGTGTGCGTGCGTCTGTGTGTGTGTGTGTGTGTGTGTGTGTGTGTGTGTGTGTGCGTGTCTGTGTCTGTGCTGAGTCTTTCCGAGTTAATCAGCCTGAGCCGTGTTTGGTTTGTCGAGTTTCACCTGTAGAAGTCTCCGAAGGTTGGTGTCATGTGTTCTGCTGCCACAGAGAAAATACAGTCATGATTAAATTCATCATTCAAACAAGTTCGTATCTGCTTGCCCTCCTGCGCACCCGGAATTACAGGAACATGAGAAAGAGACTGAAGAAAGAGTCTGATTAAAAACTGATCTTAATGCTCCACTGGCCCATTGATGTAAGGAGCCTGGTTTGCCAGTTGAGAGAGAGGAATCGACTCACTACAGTAACTTGGGGTTACACCAGAGCTTTTACGAGGCTAAAAAGTACGAGTTGATTTGTTTGATTCTTCAGAAATGTATGTATTGATTTGAAAGGGTGGACAGAGGATTGTAGCTCGGTCGGCTGACTTGTGGTCTCGGGGACAGTGAGTCATCCACAGACGTCCAACTGAACAAAGACTTTGGTGAGCGGACACTATGTATGGTGCCCAGAGTGATCACTCGATCTTAACCTTGACTCTACGGTTCCACCGCGACACCACCTTTTCTGCCTGAGATCCAACGCACTCAGGCTGTCTGCGTGTGCAGGCTGCAGCAGGCAGACAGAGGAATAAGGCCTTTATCACAAATGCTAAAATTGTAATGAAATTCCTTATTATAGAAATCAGATTTCATAAATCATCACACGACCTTCCGTGTGTGTGTGTGTGTGCGCGCGCTGGCTGTGTACGTAGTGCTCGCTGGCAGATGGTGTTTAATCTTCTCCGGCCATCTGGACTGACTTTCTCTGGCGTCTTTTTAACGCCCACACACACAAACACATGGCGCTCTACTCTCTTATTCAACATGCTCAGGTGTGTGTCTGTCTGTGTCTGTGATCGTCCAGACAAACAAAAGGGTGGACAAACAATAGTCTTGACTTTGGGACATTTTGTTAGTTCTTACCTTTTAAAATGAGCTATTTATGTTTGGGTTCAGCACTTAGTGGATATTTGTGCTCAATTTGTGCTCATCCTTGAGTGTGTGTGTCTGTGTGTGTTTGAGAGGGAGTGTGTGCGTTCAGGCCTAAACACCTAAAATGGAAACCAAGGCCCCACCCACACCGGTTTGAGTGGATATTGATGGACACACAGAGAGAGAGAGAGAGAGAGGAAATATTGATTGATAGAAAGAGGCAAAAAGCAAGGGAGGGAATGTGTGTGTGTGTGTGTGTGTGTGCGTGTGCGTGTGCGTGTTGTGTATATTGGAGAAGAGAGGCACGTAACAAGCGAGGAAGAGGAAGAAAGACTTTTGTGTCCTCCCAGTTTACTTTCTGTTAGGATCAGTTGGTACATTCCTTTGAGTTGTGTGTGTGTGTGTGTGTGTGTGTGTGTGTGTGTGTGTGTGTGCGTGTGCGTGTGTTGTGAACAAGGCATTGTGGGTATTACCATTGTGAGGTCATGGGGCGTTGATGTAATCTGTGTAACTCGGCGCCGGTTTTCCTGAACGCAGCCCTCTCTTCAGGAACAGACCAACACTCACACACACACACACACACACACACTGATGACAGTACTATATAAAAGTTTTTAGAAGTTAAATGTTATTTCTATTTATTTTACTTTGGTTTGGACTTTCATCTTGTTTGTCCATAACTTTATTGTTCTGCTTCACACCCACGGGAAACGTGGGATAATCGGCGCTTCATCGCTGGGAGTCAGATTTTCCCTCAGGAGGTGGTAGAGACCAAAGCAGAGTGCAAAGTGAGGGAATAGAAGACGAATCATTGTGTTTCTCTGTCACTGTCACATGTGGAACATCTGTTCACTGGTGACCTCTGATGATTGAGCGGACGACAGAGCAGATCCACAGCCTCACGGACGTGCATTGATTGATATGCACTTACTGTATGTCGGGAGCCGGTGGAACATTCATGGTATGGATTGTATAAATGTTTTCTTTAACCAGACGTCAGTAAGTAAAATCAGTGCTGTTTGAATTTCCAACCTGCAGGAGACTTTTACTCTGAAGGGAAAGTAGTTGGTTTTTAAAAGTTTATCCACTTCTAACTTTATTGTGAAGTCCATTAACAAACTATTTTAATGATAGATTCACAGGTTCAGTTATTGTTGAAGCAAAAATGGCAAAAATATATATGTGGCTCTTTTTCTGTATATTATTTTATTGTAAATTTAATATATTGTTAGACAAGACTCTCATGTTCTTTTATTATTTATAATCCGTCCAGTTCAATGTGAAAACTGATAATAAATATTGGTATAATAATGTTTCTTTTAGTTGCTGAAGACACAGACGTTGATACAGTTAATATTTCAATACTTACTGCATCTTAAAGCTAGTTAGATATTAGAATGTCCTGGCATCCTGCTCCAGTGAAACTTCTAAAGTTATGAAACACATCTCACACAGATAGATGTGATGAAGGGCTGATTACCTTGTGTATGATTAGCACGGTTTCTTTTCAAATCAACATCCTGTTGTTGTGAGCGTGACGGGGGGGGGGGGGGATGAGCAACGATGCAGCTCGTGATGAAAAGTGCCTCAGTTCTATTTTAAAATCGCTGTTTTTCCTGTTTAATTATTTTCTGGAACTTGGGGGGGGGGAAGAAAGAAAAAACTAAAAATGTCATAAGAAGTGGCACAAGCAGCAAAGACACCGACTGTGAGGAGGAGGAGGAGGAGGAGGAGGAGGAGGAGAGGGAAGGGTGTCATGCAGGAGGAAGAGGAGAGACCCCCCCCCCCGACTGACCCGAGCTGGAATCTGACACACAGACATGAAACCAACGTAGTTTCCATCCCGCCTCCTCATCCTCCTCTTCCTCATCTCTGACTCCTGAGGAATTTCATGTCAGACGCTCTCTGGTCTTCATCCTCATCTCACCTTCCTCACATTCTGTCAATTATTATTATAATAATGATGATGAGGGGCTTTATTTGTACTTTTATTAACTTTTATTTAGATTCGTCTCTTTTCTTTTTTAATCTTATTCTCCTTAGAAAGAAGTTTATGTCATGTCCACAGCCCTCCTGCAGTGACGTGTGTGTGTGTGTGTGTGTGTGTGTGTGTGTGTGTGTGTGTGTGTGTGTGTGTGTGTGTGTGTGTGTGTGTGTGTGTGTGTGTGTGTGGCTGTGGCTGGCGGGGGGGCTCCTCCTAGGACAGATGTGTGCCTTCCTGTACAGATGTTGATGCCAGGGAAACAATGACAGGACAAGCTTTAATCGTCGCGATGAACAGCTGGAGGGCCTTCCTGTGTGTGTGTGTGTGTGTGTGTGTGTGTGTGTGTGTGTGTGTGTGTGTGTGTGTGTGTGTGTGTGTGTGTGTGTGTGTGTGTGTGTGTGTGTGTGTGTGTGTGTGTTGTTTGTGCTTCCCCTGGCGTTGTGTGTTGACACTAGTTTGTCAGTTAATCAGTCTGAGCGGCAGTGTGACAGAAGAGGAGCGCGATGAAGACTCTGTTATTTCACATTAGGAACAGGCAGCTGCAGGTACCACACACACACACACACACACACACACACACACACACACACACACACAAACACGCAGAGATACAGACCGATTGTCTTTTGTTGGCTGTCCGTGTTTCGTTGGATTTTAATGTCAGGCTGTGTGTGTGCGTGTTTCAGGTTTAACTGGGTGTTGTGGGCACGCATACCACTTGCTTTGGCAACAGCGTCAAATTATCATGTTTTAACCTTGAGCTGTTTCTGCTGATGTCATTTTTATTCCATTACTTTGCACTTGCATTGTTCTGTGAACATTCAGGGACAGTTTTGATGAAATAACGCAAATCTGATGCAATTTGAAATGAGTCAAATTCCTCCAGGAAACATTTTCGATGAAGTAACAAGCCGCAAAGTTCCTGACGCTGATCCTCATCCTGTTATCAGAAGACGGCAGAGCTGAAAACCTTACTGGATAAATACAATATTATATATAAATTGCATATAAACAAAGTTTATTAGTTTATAGATAATATCGTCATTTTGATCATCATCTTGCTGGTTTTCCTACTTTTTAATGGGCATACATTAAATATCTGTTGGCATCGTTACACAAAAGCAACCAAACAGATTTCCATGAAACTTAGTGGAAGGATCCAGTATGTGTCCCTGTCAGGACGTGGATCCAGGAACTTGTGAGATGGAAGTTTTTCAACATTTTCCCAGTTTTCCAAGAGTATAACTTGTATTTGATTGATGACATTTAGAAGAAGATCTCTGAGTTTATGAAATTTGGTGCAGCTGAGAGAATATAAGGGACTGTTGCTCCTTGCTGGAGGTATGAGCGTTACCGAGTGAAATTCTAGTTGTTATTGAAAAGTCCTAACAATAGAAGCACTTCTTATTTACATGGCATATGAGGCAGTTCATTGTTCCATAATAATGATGTTTTATTTCATAAAAATGTATTATTTCTGTGGGTGTGGAGGTGTTTTAATTTCAGATGAAGTGGCCTAGTTGAGGACACACTCCGAGCCTTGATTAGAACTGTTGACCCTTTAACTCCACCCACCTTGTGGAGGTGGTCTGGACTATTATTACAGTCCACTTGGGTAAATTTGGACTTAAAGTTCTTCAGGGTTCATTATGTTGTTCGAGAGCCAGCCTGCTTTAAGATGCATTATGACTCTTGATGTGCAGGGTTTGGACTTTTGCTCATTTCTATTTGGGATGAATATGAGTCGTGTGCTTGCCACCAGCTCCCATCATGCTTTGCGTGATCGTGAAAGTTTAATGCTGCTGTGGAGTCAGTGAGACTGCACCTGAGCGCTGTGTTATTAAAAACATTAAAAGTCATGCTGCATCAGCTCCGAGTTGATGCATGATGGATGTTTGATTAGTGCCGTTGCTCTGTGTGTTGACGTGACTGCGTCCTGACACGGAGGAGGAGTGATGTGCTGCTCAGCAGTCGAGCTCTGTGATCTCAAATTTGGCGTAAAGCGAGAGTGTGATCATTCATTAGAAATGTCCCCTGTGCAGCGACGGCTCGTGAGCGAGCTGTAATGAAGGGGCTCCCTCGTCCTGACAGAGATGCTCGACTGGCAGCAGATGAAGAGCTTTGATTTCCACTAATGAGCGGAGAGGAGGGAAGGAGTGATGACAGGGAGAGCTGGAGAAAGAATGGAAGTTGGGGAGAGAGGTGGAAGGAGTTCAGACAGTGGCTGTACTGTCCAACAGATCTGTGTGTGTGTACCAGTGTGTATGTGTGTGTGTATCACAGACAGATTACCATAGTAACCTGGTTGGCATGGTGACAAAGTTTTTTTCCAAATCAGAGCTGTCTCCCAACTTCCTCTCTCTCTCTCTCTCTCTCTCTCTCTCTCTCTCCTCTCTCTCTCTCAGTTCCGACTGATGTCTCTCGCCCTCTCACTCTTTCTGTTTGTTGCTTGAATCTTAAGAACACTTCCATCCACCACTGAATATTCAGAGATGGTTCATAGACATAAACAGCTGGTGGAGCTATTTCTCCAGTTGTGTGGCTTTAAACCAGAGGCTGAAAACACAGCGAGACGCAGAGAGGGATTCAGTCGAACCATGAAAGACTGATTAGAAAACACGACAAAGATATAACTAACGATTAATCAAACCATTCTAAAACAGTGCAGATCTAAGTTGATGTCATCAGAGCTTTTATTTTGTAGTGGTAGCCATCAATACATCCACTTGCTCGCTATGACATTTCCTTCTGTTTTCTGGCAGGAAAAGTTCTGGAGTTTTCACATCCTGCCCCTCAGGAAAATGGTCTGAACGCAGCTTATGTTTCTTACATCAGCTTTGCTTTGGAGCTGTATTCAATTTCTCTCTTTGAGGCTTGAGCCCTGATATCTGATGTCTGGAAGAGAAGAATCAAGATTCTGATTCCAGCACCAAAACCACCAAAAACCATTCCCCTGCTCGTCACTACTAAAGCTTATCTCGGCCTAAGCATCGCGTCTGCTCACCTGCGATGTTTCTGTGGTAGATCAGTTAAAAGCAAAGTGAAGGTAGGACACACACTCATCTACTGTGTGTGTGTGTGTGTGAGTGTGTCTGTGTGTGTGCGTGTGCAGTGATTGAGGATCTTATCTTGCCAGCTCCTGAATTAATGATGATGTCCTCCCTCTGCTCCTGCTCATCTATACTTAATGCTCTCTGCCGCTCTCTGTAACATGATGTTCGGCCTCTGCCACAAATCATGTCCTATCATCACAGACCCGCCTGCGTCTTTATTTTCTCTTTGACACCTCTCAGGTTAAACCGTTCCTCTTGTGTCCAAATGTCCCCCCCCCCCACACAGAAACACGTTCTGGTCGGGACGGTTCTCCTTGACATTATTTAGGGACATGTCACCACACGTGTTTAATAAACTTCCATAAAAACATGTTAGTGCTGAGACGACTCTCTGATCTCCGACAGGTGACTCTGAGCTGGGAGCCTGTGTGTGTGTGTGTGTGTGTGTGTGTGTGTGTGTGTGTGTGTGTGTGTGTGTGTGTGTGTGTGTGTGTGTGTGTGTGTGTGTGTGTGTGTGTGTGTGTGTGTGTGTGGGGGGGTTATTTGATCCCTGGTCAAGGCCAGCGGAAATGTACTTTATGGTTCTAACCTGACAAATCCCCAAGCTCTGTGTGTGTAGTGTTGTGTAGTGTTGTGTGGTGTTGTGTGGTGTTGTGTGGTGTAGTGTCTATCCGGCCTGTTAATTTGATTGCGTAACAGGCTTAGGGGGGGGGGGGGGGTACGGATTGTCTGGAATGGAATCCCACTCAGTCCTTGATAGCTGCTGCCATGGAGAAGCTGTACACACAGACACACACATTGGACATTTGAAGTTGTAGTTGCAATATTTTTTATTTATTTAGATTTTGTTGACTTAAAATGAATTATAATATTTAATATATTAGTACAATAAAAGTTGTATTAAAAGTTAAAAAAATACAAGTAAGTAACAATGGGCAATATAATACCTTTTAAATATTATAAACTCAATTTATATTATTCATAATAAAATTATAGAAATATAAATAAAAAATCAATGTAACACTGTTATAAACGGTTAATCTGAGCCTGTGTGGAGCACCTATAGATTCTACTGTATATAGAGTTCATTCATGTATTGTGAATGCAGATGGTCGAGCAGGATTTAGTTCAGAGATTAGAGATTAGTCTCCGGGGGAAAAGATGGTGACAATTGGAGTTCCATGTTTAATGCTTTTTAATTTTACATGTAATAACTGTCTCTTCCTAGTTTTTAGTTTTATCTTTGAATATGAGGAACTCACAGGGGAGAAGCCAGAGAAACGTCCTGATTAGAGCAACTAATCCTATTATCTGCAACTAATGTTTTTATAAACTCGAACTGTGCATAAAAACAAACAAAGCTCTGGCACAATATTTCCTCTTTTGTCTTTATATTAGTCAGGAATGTACAATGTGACATATGCATCGCACACGCTGTAAAAAACTGTGCGATGAACACATTTCCTGCTGTTGGATAACGCGTTGTATGTGTGTGTTAGAAGCAGAGCTGATTGTGTGTGTGTGGACTGTGAGTCGTGTGAGATAGACAAAGATGTTACAGCTTGGTAGATAAACTTTAACGAAGAGGTATTGTCACCTCGTAGATTGACCAACAAACGATGGTTGTTGGTTTGTAGTTGATGTGCACACTGTCCCTGAGATAAAGACGATGTTTATCTGGAAACAGAACAGTAAGGTTTGGCATTCGTCTACTTCGAATACAACTAAAGTCATTTGCTCGTCACATTTAAGTTTAACTACACTTGTGATTGATTCCTGAGACGCCAACAGATGTTTCCTCAGCTACATGCAGTCCTGTTTGTCATATTTTAAGAAGTGAAAATATGTGATCCACCACAGTGTGACATTTATAAACGTCTGTGAGATGTCATCTGGATATCGCCATCGTTCAGGTCATTAATCATAATCACCAGGATCTCAAGCTGCCTGCAGTTTCAATATGAAACACATAGTGTGAACACACATTCTCATACACACACTCTCTCACACACACACACACACTCTGACACTTACTTCACTTTATTGCAAGAAAAATTGTGACTGAATATTAATTTTCAAGCCAGGCACTGAGGTCTCAGGTAACAACTCACATTTGTACCTGCTGTAAAGGTAAATGTCTGAAACCACAAGTTTTTCGGCAGGTAAACACAATGAAAAGCAGCAAATCCTCACATTTGAGAATCTGAAACGAGCTAAAGTCTGGGATGTTGTAGAAGATCTCAGGCTGGAAGATGCAGATGTCTAATAAATTAATCTGTTAACGAGTTTATATAAACATCTGACCATTACCCAGCAACTGTTATTCATGTGGAGCGGTGTTTGTGTCCACCTGATGAATCTAAGGGTAATCTCCAGTGTTCTCGTTCAGCTCTGACTTTAGTCTCCACCAGCTCCTGAGGGACATATTTGTGTCTTAGCTGCTAAATGCTCCGCTGTGTTCACCAGCTGCTCTCACAGACAGAACACGCCACGACGGCAGCAATGACCACAAAGTAAGCTCTCAGGGCGATGCAGGACAGGAAACGGCAAAAACATTAGTAAAACAATAAATCATCGGTGGTCTGTGTTCACTACATGTAGCCGGGCAAGAAGAACAAGTCAACACAGCACAGCTATAACAGAGTAGAACCGTATCGTGTGTGTGTGTGTGTGTGTGTGTGTGTGTGTGTGTGTGTGTGTGTGTGTGTGTGTGTGTGTGTGTGTGTGTGTGTGTGTGTGTGTGTGTGTGTGTGTGTGTGTGTGTGTGTGTGTGTGTGTGTGTAAGTAAACCAGTGCACACTCAGGGAAGGCGACAACAGGTGGAGGTAATCCAAGAAATGTCACACATCCTGTCGCTGGTCTGCACTGGCATTGTGTACATTGTGTTTGTGTATTGGTGGCGGTGGTGTGTGTGGGGTGCTGTGACAGGTGGAGGATGTCGGGTGTCTGCGTTGTGCGTTGGACTGTCGGAGCGGAGACCACTGTTCTGGCTCTGGGTTGTAAGGATGTTTGATTTGTGTGTAAGTGCGTCACACCAGTTATTATACACAGCATAATTTAGGAGATAATAAGGTGAATAATATATTTTCAGTCTCATTCTCCGTGTGGTGAAAAACGTGGATTAACTAGTCTAAACTTTCTAAAGACTTTGCTTGTGTGTGTCTGTGTGCGTGTGTGTGTGTGTGTGTGTGTGTGTGTTTGTTTGTTTGTTTCCTCGTGCTATTTAGTCGTTGGTCAGTGAGTTATGTGAGCGTGGAGTAAATGGGGATCTCCAGGACACCTGATGGAAACACGGGGTGGAAGGTTACAGCTGCGTGTTAGTGGAGAAGGCTGGGGGTGGAGCGGGGGAGATCCCTCTTCCCATCCCAATATGGACCCCCCCCCCCCCCCCGCCCCCCCCCCCCCCCGCCCTCCGTCCTCCCCTCCTCTTCCTCTGGGTATCCCCTCACACTGACTCACACAGACACTTGTTTGCCTCTCCCAGTCCCAATCACCCGCTGCCTCCAGTCGTCTCGGCACACTTCATGATGACACACTGCGCGGCCAACGCTAAGCCGGCGTGCGTGTGCGCGGTAGCCGGCCTCGTCAGGGCGCTGAGGAGCCGGCTGAAGTCCCTCAGACGCCTTCTGCTGCTCGCCAGCCACCGGCATCCAACCCAGTCGTTTGATGGTGGCCACTGGGATCAGAACAGGAAACACAGGGCTGTGAGTAGTCCGGAGTCCCGAGTCAGACTGTGGTGCTGCAGGTGTTGTTTCACCTTGATGTACATTTCTTCTCCCATCTTTTAGCTGCTATGTTGATTTAGATATGTGGACGTGCTCAGTAGTGCTGGTCCAAAATGAACCGCCACATATTTGGGTATTTTCTCTGTATGAATGGAGTTCACTCTGGTACGTACGACCACCAGGGAATAGCTGCGTGCCTGTAAAGTCCGACAGCGACAAGAGCTTTTCACCTTCTCCCGCCCCCTTGCCTTTTACATGATACCAAACTAACTGCCTGCCATATTCATGAAAGCATTGCAAACTCAAAATAGTGTGACAAACCCTAAACACCAGAGCAGGTGGTTAGGGTTAGGATAAGGTTAGGTTCAGGTTAACGTACAGCATGTCATGTTAGTGTGTCAGGAACCTATATACTGGAAACCTGAAGTCTTCTATAGATTCAGAGGTCGACACCCAGTATATGAGGGACAAACACACACATTTGTTAATTTATGCATCAACTTTAACACAACTTTAGTGGCTTGTTGTGTTGAAGTTTGTGTTATCTCAGCGTGAGAGTAGAACTTCCAGCTGTCGAGTCCACTTTGTACCGGAGACGGCACAAGGACGACATGTGAGGCAGCTCCCCGTGAACAGGGAGCGACTGAACCCAACACTCATCGTGGTCGTCGAGGTTTCACTGTTTCTAAAGGAAACTGTCGTGATTCATCTTCACGTCCGTAAACAGCACACACCAGGTTCTTCAACAGTCTCTCTAGGAAGTTCAGTTAATCAGTTGAGTGAGCAGTTTATTCATGGGAAGTTCAGACTACTCAACTTGTTGCCTTGTGATCAGTCTTGTAGTTGTGAGTTCATGCCACACGACTGACTGGCACAGGGGCTCACACACAATCTCCAGGAGAATCCCCCAACTAGCATATCTGCTCTTTCTGGGTTTCCCCCTCTGCTCCTGTCTTCACCCCGTCCCTCGAGTGTCGTCCTGTATGACTGCTGATCGGATGACTCACAAACAGCTCAATTATGTAGAGTGAACGAGGCGTTAGCTCAACTCCTCATTTCAAGTTAAAAGACCTAAAAGTAAGAAAGTTAAGATAATTAAAAGAGGATCTGAATTAATTTGAAATTACCCCAAAACTATCGTATAAATACTAGATTCTTGTACGATGTTTTTTACACTGTAGCATCAGTGAAAACAATATATATTTTATCTTGGATGACTTTTTATATACTCAGCATCGTTTAGGAGATAATGAATTAACTATATTTTCAGTATTGGCTCCTTGTGGTGAAAATGTTTTGTGGATTTGATTGTCGGAGCTGCCTGTGTGCGGAGCTGTCGTGACTTTCCAGAGACTTAGCTGTCACCAGAGTTTGGATTAATGTCAGTGAAGATTCAGTGGACGAGCTGTTGTGATGAGTTTTCATGGTTCTGGCATCAAATCTGCAGTGACAAGCTGGTGAACTGCTTTTGTTGGTTTTGTTTGTACAGGAGTCATAGAAAAGTCCAGATTTAATGTTATGTATGTTTTGTGTGTGTGTGTGTGTGTGTGTGTGTGTGTGTGGGGGGTTTCATGTTACCGCTCCTCTCGTTACCCTCCTCCTCTCTAACACTGACGTGTCCTAACATCAGCTCTGAGAATCTTTACCGTTAAACACTGAAGCTGAATGAACAGAATCACACAGCAGGTTGTTGTTGACTGTAACATGAACGCATCCAAATATCATATTCTCATATTCTCTCATTGGAGAGCAGAGTGATTTTCTGTATACGATTGTAAGTTGTAGATGATTCTACCAATTAATTGGCAATAATTTTGATTGTTGTTTTTCAAAATGTGATCATTTGTATTTTAATATATATCTTTAATGTAATAAGTATAGAAACCTGTCATAACAGGAGTTTAATCCACATCTCATGTGTGTATCTACAGGCTCAATATATTATAAACAACCTTATTTCAATCTGAATGGGACTAAATACACCTATATCCAGGTCGTATGTATGACCTTGTCTTAGTAGCAGCTACAAATATCAAACTAAATATTAAAGTTTCCCTGCAGCCAAACACACACACTGGCTTGTGTTAGTCTCCCCGTTGGACCCAACGTGTGCAGCGTTTACGTTGATTTGATCTGATTGCGGTAATGTGACCGTCTGGGAGGTTTGTTGCTGCAGTATAACAACATCATACTGATTCACTCCGCTCATGAGACCTCTTTAATTAGATCTGATGGTGGACAGATGATGTGAAGTGTTGCAGGGCTGCCGTGCTGCATCGTCTCCAGCTGCGTGACTCACGGATCAAACCTGTTAACCTCGCCGTTGACCGCCGCTTTCAGTGACTCGACTCGTCTGTCAAGATGTCAGGTGGGGAGGGGTTTTCATATTTAATTATTTTGTATATTATTTCACATATATTTGTAGGAGTCAGAGTTTAAATTTGACGGTGACAGCGCTGGTTGGAGCCTCATTACATCTCAGATACAAAGTGAATCATCGTGCCATGCAAAGAGAAAGTTGCTTAATTCGTTTATCTCAATAAAATAAAGGATGAAGAAAAGGCAGCCTCCATCAGTGAAGAAGACACAAACAGGCGTGTCATCTCTGTTTGAGCACCAGGCTTCTGCAGCTCCAGAACCTGAGGAGTGGGACTTTGTCTGGAAGTTAAAGGGGCAGAACACCAATTTAAACTAGAAGATGAGGCCTTGTCTCATCTTCTCATTACTGCAGATATTTTTTGGAAAAGGACATTTTACTCTTCGTTTTCTCAAAGTATCTCAAAACACGACAACAAACTTGTAAAAAGACCAAGCAGCGCTTTTTGTTGTGTCTGGGTCATTACAGTTTTTGGAAATCTTTCCTTTAGAAGACGTTTGTGTCGACCGTGGTTCTGAGGATATCTCAAGTTTAGATGTTTTTTAAAGGGGCTTTCTGTCCGTCTGCCTGTTAATCCCTCTCTTATTAACTCGATCTCTCAGGAACAGCATAAGCACAAAGGTTCAGTTTGACTCAAAGATCAAGTTTGTGGCCAAATGTCAAAGGTGAAGGTCACAGCTGACCTTTCTTTCCACGACCATTTTTTTTATTGACGAAGTCTTGGAATGAAAATGACAGTTTGTGTAGCTGCGAAGTGGCAGCTGACGTGGACTCACAGCCTGAATCCAGCACCAGTGGCTTGTGACTGGTGCTGGATTCACACCAGACTTGCATGTGGGGACATTGTGATCAGTTCCTTGCACGAGGGGAGACTTCAGCAAGTCAGAGGAAAAGTGAAGCTGTGTGTGTTTGTCGTATCACACAGTGAAGATGAGATGGAAATAAACAGAGGCAATAGCAGGTTAGAGAAGCAGGTAAAGTAAGTGTGTGTGTATTGTGTGTTGTGTGTTGTGTGTTGTGTGTGTGTGTGTGTGTTCAGAGCACAGGTGCAGGGTTTGCAGTTTTGATCCTGTGATTAAGAGGTGCTACATGAGCATCCTGTCGCTTCAGCTCTGATCCTCCATCTGTGTTCTGACTCACACACACACACACACACACACACACACACACACACACACACACACACACACACACACACAGACTAGTACACAGACAAACGTACCTACATTTGCATGTAAAAGACACATAACTTTAGTTTTTCAAACATTTCTGGATCTATTTCCGCAGCGCCTCAGCTCCGGGTTTGTTCGTTTATCAGCTGTTTGCGGTTCTCGGCCCTGAGCTGCGTTCAGAGGCTCCGTCTGCGATCGTCTCGGTCTGGATGTGAATCTCATTTACATGCGGCGTCGTGATGTTCCACACTTGATGACGTGCTGTTAAATTGCATGTTTGTGTGCATGTGTGGGGCCTGGGATCAATGGACCTGCAGATCTGATACCAGAATTCAGACCTGAGATAATCAGTCAAATTTATCTGTGGGTTTTAAAATCAATCAGTCTGGGTTTTTGGTGTGTTATTATTTGTTTTTATCAAACAAAAAAATTTTTTGGGACTCAACATTTGTACTTTGAGTACTTTGTGTTACTTTACACTTATACTTTATTATTACATTTCAGACACTACTTTTGAACAATTTACTCCATTACATTTAACAAACAGATATAGTTACGAGTAAAATCTCAAATTAAAGTTTAATAAGCTTCTTATCAGTATAGAAATAATGTACTGACACAGAACTGTACATGAAATACTGCAAATTAGCTCCAATCTCAAATAGCAGCAGTTTTGGAAACCTGTGCACAGATATCAATCTAAAATATTAAATAAATATTGGTTAGACAGCAGGCAGAATGTAAATGTGGGCAGAGAAGGAGAATGATTCGTTCCTCTAGAGCCTGTAATGATGCCAATAATCCAGTTTTATATATCCATGAAGTACATTCACAAATAATATATATACACTTTAGATTTTAAATACATGGCCTTTGTTTGTAACTGAGTAGCAAATTATGGTATTGGCACCAAATTAAAGTATCTGAATACTTCATCTACCACTGCACATCTGGCTACACCCCCTCCCACAGCAGCCCATTTCCCATGAGGAAGAGAGAGAGAGAGAGAGAGAGGGAGAGAGACAGGAGAGGAGAGGTGAGAACGGTTCAAATAAAGATAGAAAAAAAGTGAGAAAGTAGGAGGTAACGAGGGAGGAAAGGAGGGAGGGAAAGATTTCTCTGGGGGAGAGAGAGAGAGAGAGAGAGAGAGGAAGAGAGAGAGGAAGAAGTGTCAGGAACCAGCAGAAGCCGGCACCGGTTCCATCCTGTCGCTTCACTAGTCGACGCACAGGAGCATGTTAGCGCCACAGACCCTCAGCCGGAGTCGGGACTACAGGTCCCACAATACACTGGGACACCTGGCAGCCAGCACCTGGGAACTACAGGTACGACAGGAGGAGGAGGAGGAGGAGGAGGAGGAGGACAGAGAAAGACAGAGAAAGACAGAAGTAGGACAGAGAGGATGATGGGAAAACAGTGGAAGTGCAGCGTGTACGTGTTCAGTTTAATTCATCAGTACCTGGAGAAAGGAGAACAAGAGGAACACACATG
>NC_047170.1:19241008-19346008 GCF_009819705.1 Hippoglossus hippoglossus | reverse complement strand
TTGTTAACGCAACAAACATCTCAGGAAAACCTTGAGGCATTTTCTTCACATTTGGTACAAACGTTCACTTGGACTCACCCATGTAGACTGAAACTCCACTGGATGGCAGGCACACAACCACCGGGTGGTCGTTTTTGTTTTGTCCGCCACTGAGTGAAGCAAAGACAACTAGTGACAGATGCCGGTTTTGATGAAATCGACTCCGTCTTACAGGACTACAGGTTTGGATTCCACATCGTTTCTGTTCTTACAAGTGTGTCACAGAATAAAAGGCCGACAGACTCTTCAGTGATGGATTTGTTTCTCCAGAGTTTCAGGGTGTTTATTTTTTTCCCTGTTTGCTCGGTCGTCATCGCCCAAAATGGAATTTCACACCTTAACGTGAGACCACACAGACACAAAGAACTGAAGAGAAGAAATAAACTCCCGAAGTGACGTTTAACTCAACTCATACACCACCTGCTGGTGGGAAAAATACAACTGTGTGTGTGTGTGTGTTTCCTGCTTCTTTCTCTCCTCTCTGGCTTCCTCTTTGTTTTAGTATTTTTCCTCTTTCTAAGTTTGTTACTTCCTCCTTTTCTTTGTCATCTTATTTTCTTCCTTGATGTTTATTTTCATCCTCTCTGCCTGTGATTCCGTGTCTCACATGCAGCCGTCTGGGAGCCAAAGCACGAACCACATAAGGGAGGATGTTTAGTTTTTGGCTTTTCAGTAAGAGCTTTATCTGGTGATTTATGTGTGTGTGTGTGTGTGTGTGTGTGTGTGTGTGTGTGTGTGTGTGTGTGTGTGTGTGTGTGTGTGTGTGTGTGTGTGTGTGTGTGTGTGTGTGTGTGTGTGTGTGTGTGTGTGTGTGTGTGTGTGTGTGTGTGTGTGTGTGTGTCTCTCCAGTGCGTGACCGGGTCAGGACAAAGATGGAGAGGGACATCCTGGTGGAGGTCAACCATCCCTTCATTGTAAAACTGCACTACGGTGAGTCAGACAGTAACAGACCTGCCTGATGAGTCACCAGCTCCACACCAGCCAATCAGAGCGCATCGCTCCTGGCAGAGAAACTGTTCAATAAACAGGGAACTTCTCAGATCTCGTCTGAATTCACCTTCTGCCTCTTCCCTCCCTCAGCATTTCAGACGGAGGGGAAGCTCTACTTGATCCTGGATTTTCTCCGAGGAGGAGATCTCTTCACTCGTCTCTCTAAGGAGGTAAAACCCGACAGTTCACTTCAGGGTTAGTTCCTGTGTCTGTGTCATGTGGGATTCGCCACTGCCCCGCCCCCTTTAGCAGGCTAACAGTCGAGAATTGAACTTTATATCACTGACGCAGCTTGTTATGTGTTGTCTTTGTTAACGAGGACGTGGAAACGTTTAATGTGACAGATTCAATGCAACAAAGCTTAGTATGGAGTAAGGTAATAAAGTATATTCAAAAAGTAGACTGACCCTGTGTGTGTGTGTGTGTGTGTGTGTGTGTGTGTGTTACAGGTAATGTTCACAGAGGAGGATGTAAAGTTCTACTTGGCTGAACTCGCTCTGGCACTCGATCACCTTCACGGCCTCGGCATCATTTACAGAGACCTCAAACCTGAGAAGTAGGCACACACACACACACACACACACACACACACACACACACACACACACACACACACACACACACACACACACAGTACTCTGTTTCCTTGCAGATATTTCCTTCAGAATAAACAAAGTATTTGTGTCTTTCAGCATCCTGCTCGACGAGGAAGGACACATCAAACTGACTGGTGCGTAATATTGCACCTATATGTGTATTTTATGTGTTTCTCGGCCTGGGTGTGTGTGTGTCTCTGTGTGTGTGTGTGTGTGTGTGCGTGTGCGTGTTCTCCTGTCATTGCTGTGTGTTTACTCAGTATGTTTTTGCTGCTGCCGTTAATTACGATAACGTCTATGTCGCTGATTTCTCTGTGTGTGTTCAGACTTTGGCCTCAGCAAGGAGTCAATCGACCACGAGAACAAAGCCTACTCCTTCTGTGGGACGGTGGAGTACATGGCTCCTGAGGTGGTGAACAGGCGAGGACACACGCACAGCGCCGACTGGTGGTCATACGGCGTGCTGATGGTGAGGGAACAATGTCATGTTGCTGACTGGGTTTTTCTGATAAACCACGTGATTACAGCAAAGTAGAATCAATCTCTCCAAATACCTTGTTTTATAGAATTCTGATTTGCTGTCACATAAGTTGAAATAAAAAACAGCAAATCCTCAAAATCTAAAAATCTGTAGCAACTATTGTCCTCGAAAGAAAAGATTCCAAACACAGGCTTAAGATTAGCTTTGGCTCCTACAATCCCAGCCTCTGCACCTGCTGTGCAGTGACACATCACTAATATCTTTGACACTGGTAAAGTTCACACTTGCTGCCTTCCTCACATCTTCATCTCACCTGTGTGAGGAGAACATATTCATGCAGGTGACGTCTGATTCAAATATCAACAGTTTGACTTATGCAGCAGATAAAACACCCGACAGAAGGTTGTTGAGACGTGAGTGGATCGTTTCAGACGTGTTCTCAAACCTGAACTAAAAGACGAGTTAGTATCGAATTTACATGAAGATTAACATTACACACTTTATAAACTGTATTGTTTTAATGAGTCAGCTCGTTTAACCTGAACTAATATACACACTTTATACACTGCATGTTAGGGAAATATATGTATATTATATGCAGAGATATTTATGTATTTATGCCTAATGTCCATCTTTGGACCGAACGTGGCAGTGATACATCAGCATTCAATGAATTTGTCAACAAAATGAAATTCTTCTTCTCCATTTCTTCTCTGTCATATTTATTTATAGTCTGTCTTTGCAGCAGGAGCGTTGCAGAAATATAAACCTCTGACCGCTGGTGGTGAATTGTTTTCCTTTTAGTTTGAGATGCTGACGGGAACGCTGCCGTTTCAAGGCAAAGACCGGAAAGAGACGATGACCATGATCCTCAAGTAAGACACTTTATACCGTCTGCAAACTCCTATCCAATCACCAGCTAACAGCTTTTATTACAGCGCAGTGTACATCTGAGAGGAGGCAGGCACAGACAGTATCAGAGAGAGGGAGACGACTTCCCTCCTCTGTCCACAGAGTCAGCCCGGGGGGGAAGTGAAGGATTTATAACAGAGGAGATAAAGTGCAGCACTCAGGAGGAAGAGGAGGAGGAGGAGGAGGAGGAGGGCACGGGCAGAGCAGAGGAGGGACAAGAGAAATGGACTCAAGTCTCAAGTATGCTGATAGCAGTTTATAACGCTGGGGGAGGAGACGGAGGAAGATGAGGAGGGAGGAAAAGCTAAGAAGTGAAAAAACTAATCACAGGAAGTATTAACCCCTCCTGTTTCCTCTGTCGTCTCTTTCACCCACAGTGTCACTGTGCAGACTGCCGAGTGTTTCCTGTGTGTGTGACACACTATCCTCTCGTCTCAATATGCAATGTGGACATTTGATGACAGTTGCAATTCACAGCAGTTAATCTGTTTTTTTAATAAAAATTCCCGGTCGTCTCTTCTCTTCTTCTTCTTCTACAGGGCAAAGTTGGGGATGCCACAGTTTCTGAGCTCGGAAGCTCAGAGTCTCCTCAGGAACCTTTTCAAACGGAACCCGGCCAACAGATTAGGTAAAGACGTCCATTTGGCCTCTGATTTAATCGATGAAGTCGCTCAGCATCTGAACAAATTTAGAGTATGAGTCAAATGCAGAGTTTCCATCCTCCTCCAGATAAAGACATGGGGGAGGAAGTAGATTTCCATCCTCTCCATTTTCTCTCAAAATAACCCTTTCATCTAAAGCCCGCTGCGTCTCATTGGTCAGTTTGTTCCTCTGCCCCTTTACCTGATTGACGTGTCACAAGTAGCTGCAGCCCAATCAGAAGTTCTCCTTATTTATACCAAAAAAACGTGTTTGTAGCTCTGTAACTTTGTTTTTACTAGTTCTGACCTTTTGGTTGTCAAATAAATGTTTTGTTTCTGATTTAGGGTTTATTATTGTCTGGCATTCACTCAATTAATGGGAGGTTTATCTGCTGTTGAAAATATTCCCTGACAAATCCACTATTTCCTCCTGTTTGTTAAAAATCTAAATATTTAGTCGGAGCTCAATGATGATGTGACTAATCAGAACCTTGGAGTCACCCTGCCCCCTGCTGGTGTGTGCTGTACTGCACTGACAGCTCGTGATGAAGATGAAGATGAAGATGATGATGATGTGTTTATTTGTGTTCCAGGAGCTGGACCAGACGGAGTGGAGGAGATCAAGAGGCATCAGTTCTTCATCACCATCGACTGGAACGTCAGTGTTGAGATAAAACAACATTCACGTTTTCTTTTTATCGTTTTGTCTCAACTTTGTGTTTCATCTTCCTCTCGCCTCAGAAACTGTACCGCAGAGAGATCCCGCCTCCTTTCAAACCGGCGTCAGGACGACCTGATGACACGTTCTATTTCGATCCAGAGTTCACAGCTAAAACACCCAGAGGTACAGACTGTCACTCCTCCTCCTCCTCCTCCTCCTCCTCCTCCTCCTGAGCTCAACTACGGTAAAGTCTGATTTCATTGAGCGACGAGGATTTACAGCTGTTCGTGTGTCCGTCTCAGATTCTCCGGGGATTCCTCCCAGTGCCAACGCCCATCAGCTGTTCAGAGGATTCAGTTTTGTGGCTATAACAGAGGAGGAAACACAACCACTACCTAATGCTATAGTTCAGGTACAAACTCACACTGACACACTGTATTTAACACTGTTTGAACACCAAGGTCAAATGTCCTCTTTCCAAGGAGAGGAGATAGTTGGCAGCACAGTGCGAAGGTTTCTCTGAAGTCTCAGCTTTTTAACTTGCAACCACAGAAGGTAACTGCGTCTTTGCATGTAGCAGCTGCACAGAAGCACGTCCCAGTTCTCAGACGCCTACGAGATCAAGGAGGACATCGGCGTCGGCTCATACTCCATCTGCAAACGCTGCGTACACAAAGGAACCGGCATGGAGTACGCCGTCAAGGTAAAACACCACCGTCTGCAGCACGGCGCCTCGAGTCCCGCTCTCCAGCGCCGTAAAACACCGTCTGTTCCCGTTGCAGATCATCAACAAGGTCAAGAGAGACCCGACGGAGGAGGTGGAGATCCTGCTGAGATACGGACAACACCCCAACATCATCACCCTGAAGGACGTGAGTCACGCTGAACGGGAAATTGAGCTTTAAAGAAACAGTGGCATTAAAGTCAGAGCAGCATCTTATTGTGAAAATCTTCTTTACTGTTCTTTACTTTTAATCTCTCGTATCAGAGAATTGTTTTAAATTCCTCTTTGTTTTATGACACTTGGAGGTTAGTAGTAGTTAGAGCTTTAAACTGAGTCTTCCCGTGTCTGTTGCATCGACTATTAAACTGTCAAGTGCAAGAAAATGGCATTAAAAGATTTTTAGAACGTTTTGTAGTAATTTTAACTTAATTTAGTTTTTTGGAATATTTAATATGAAACCATATTTTCTTATGGCACTGACAAATAGACTCAAACAATCCGCTGATAATTTCAATGATTAATCAGTTTATCCTTTGGTTGATAAAAATGTGAAAGTTTTTTTCCTCAAACTAAGGTAAATAAAAGAGCTGATAATCATTATACTTATCTTAAAGTTGTTGTTTTTTTATTCCCACTCTCTGATGTGCTGCATCCGATTATTATATTGTTTCATCCGAATTGAACCGAGTTAAGAGACTCACAGAACACTTCAGTGACTCAGCTGCTGTGACTCATGTGTCTCCGTGCGGCAGGTGTATGACGACGGCCGCTCCGTGTTTCTGGTGACGGAGCTGATGAAAGGAGGCGAGCTGCTGGATAAAATCCTCCGACAGAAGTTTTTCTCTGAGAGAGAAGCCAGCGCTGTTCTCTACACCATCACCAAGACGCTGGAGTACCTGCACGTCCAGGGGGTACGACTCTGCTTCCTGGTTTACCACGTGTTCAAAGAACAGTAAAGCAAAGAGATGAAGGGAAACGTGGACACTTAGTGCTGTTAATTAGAATTTAAGTGATTTAGAAAAGCAAGCAAAGTAAGAAATGAAACAGAATCTGTTTGTCTCTAACTTTAAACCCCTCCACACCCTCGTCTTCCTGTGTTTGCAGGTGGTGCACAGAGACCTGAAGCCCAGTAACATCCTGTACGTGGACGAGAGCGGGAACGCCGAGTCCATCAGGATCTGCGACTTCGGTTTCGCCAAACAGCTGAGAGCGGAGAACGGGCTGCTCATGACGCCGTGTTACACTGCCAACTTTGTCGCGCCAGAGGTAAGTCGCTGTGTCGACAGAGAACTCAACACACTGCAACACAAGCAAACAGAAAAAACAACATGTGCAACAAACACAAACGTGTTGTCGTCAAGATGGAAAAGAGGAATTTGTTTAAATATGAATTGTATTTACACTTTTTCTGTCTTTGTGGCAGGTGTTGAAGAAGCAGGGTTACGATGCAGCCTGTGACATCTGGAGTCTCGGAGTCCTGCTCTACACGATGTTAACAGGGTTTGTGTTAACACATGTAATCGCTTTATCCGTCGCTAGCGGAGTGGCACCTTCTGATAAATTCGGGGTTTGCCGGGGCAGATGTATCGTCTCCTGAAGAGTCTTATTGATGTTCAGTAGAAATCTGTGTCTCAAAGACATGAAAACCACACGAGTCTAAATTGTCCCGCGTCTTTCTCCAGCTTCACTCCGTTTGCCAACGGCCCCGAGGACACACCGGAGGAGATCCTGGCTCGTATCGGCAGCGGAAAGTTCTCACTCAGTGGAGGATACTGGACATCTGTGTCTTCTGAGGCTAAGGTGTGGACGCCCCCCCATTGCTGGACTGTACAATCAGACAAAGACACAATAAATTGGACAAACTTTCTCCTCAGCTGCAGATACTGATGAATTTAACAGAGTAAACTAAACCAATCACATTTTCTGCTTGAACAAGTTCCAGCTCAAGTTTCTGTAAATAAAGTTTGTTTAAAGTTAAACTTCACAATCAAACAATTACTTTTGGATTTTCTCTTTTTAATCAAAATGCATATGATGAAGTTACAGGTTGTTTTGCAGTGATATTCTTGTGACCTCTTTTCTTTTTGCTCCAGTCACGTACTCTAACCTCTACACTGTAATCGCTCTGTGACCTCTGACCCCTGACCTCTGACCCCTCAGGATCTGGTGTCCAAGATGCTGCACGTGGACCCTCACCAGCGGCTGACGGCAGGTCAGGTCCTCAGACACCCCTGGGTGACGCACAGAGACCAGCTGCCTAAGTACACCCTCAACAGGCAGGACGCACCGCACCTCGTCAAGGTGATGCACTGGTTTCCTCTCTCATTCCCAGTCCTCCCCCTGAACGTCTGCTCTCTGTAACTCTGGTGAGAGGGTTCGATCCCCTGTGGGAAGAACTGACTGAGAGTCGCAGCTTCAACTGTCGGACGTCGTTACAAACCAGCGTTTATCTCCAATATTCAGAGCGGAAATAATTTGACTTTAAAGTCACTGTGACGCCACTAAAAGATGAATAATGGCCGTTTCTCTCTCTCCTCCCTCCAGGGGGCGATGGCAGCCACCTACTCGGCCCTCAACAGGAACGTCCCTCCGGTCCTGGAGCCGGTGGGCTGCTCCACTCTGGCGCAGCGGAGGGGCATGAAGAAGATCACCTCCACCGCTCTGTGACCTTTACACCCCCCCCCCTCCCCACACACCTACTCCCATCAACTCTGACCTCGATCTGACCTCTGCCGGACAAACCCCCGACCACCACCACCACCACCACCCCCCTCCCTCCTGTCCGGCGGTACAGACTACTGATGGACCAGGGAACCGCTGACGCCAAATAGGAGCCCTCCCCCTCCTCCCCTCCACTTCCTGTCCTGCACCTTAAGGGACTCTCCTGATTGGATCATCTGCTGTCTCACTGTAAAGTCCCAGCTTCTCCCATCGACAGCCGGACTGAGCTGCAGCGACAAACCGGTCGACTCCTTCCCGCCGCCGAGGCCGAGTCCTCCGGCGGCGTTTTTGCTTTGGACAATCACAGCTGCCTCGTGAACCCGAGACGCGTCAGGAAAATGAAAGTACTGTATTTATTTACTTCAAAACTAGTTGGGATCTGAACATAGGAACATTATAATCTAATGTATGCATTTAAAGAGCCAGATCATCGTCTTCAAACTGGCGTCATGTCGTGCGTAGCTGTAGATTTACACCTCAAGTCGCCTCTGAGATGACGGCGTCTGCAGAGGACCGAGGGGGTGACTGAGGGCGGGAGGCAGATTCATGTTGAAGTCTCATTGAAACGAGTCCGAGCACAAGATGAACAGTCACGAGCAGATTCTGCCTTTTTTAGCTTCACTTTAAAGCTACACAAGGCGCAAAAATATTCTTGGACGCCCCCTGGTGGCCACATATTTAAATTGTATGCACTCCATTAAAATTATGCAAAGTAACGGCAGTAAAAACAATTTTTTGGGTGAAAGAACTATTAATATTCTGCTCTGTTCCGACACCTGGGAGAGGAAATTAGTTCACGCAAAAACATTGAGAATCTTAAGTATCTTTCATGATGATGAATCTGTGAAGGAGTCGTGTTTTTGCAGCGAGCTCGTCCCTCGTGCAGCTTTAACACGTCAGTATATTTGAATTATCTTTTACAGCTTGAGGCTTCAACTCGACGCCTGACGGGTGAAAAGTTAGAAAACGTGCGCGAGTTAGTTCTTTTTTTCCTTCTCACAAAACAACCAACCGCTGGAGCGAGAACAGTCGAGCCCGGACGACCTCCTGCACGAGCCGCCTGATCCTCGCTGTTCGGTGCAGCCGACAGGGAACGGAACTGTAAATACAAACTCGTCGAGTTACTCAGGTTTCTATGAATCAAGACGATGCATTTTTATATATCTCTGAGGAGGAGGAGGAGGGAGGTGGACGTACAGAGCACAGACGTGGGTGATGGGAGAGAGACTTTTATCAGAGATGCTGGAGAATCATGAGAAGAATTAAATTCCAAAACCCGATTGATGCATTTTGTCTTTATGGACGTCTTCAATCTCCACCCTTCATCCCCAGACACACGGATGATGATGAAGATGAGGGTGATGACGTGTCATGGCTGAGATGGAGAGAATCATGTGTCAGCTGAACCCTTTAAAAACTCACCTGTGTAACAGAAAAACAATTCAGGCTTCAGATCCATATATTAACATGTTTAAAGGGTTCGTTCACCCAAACTACTGAAGAGAGGAAACTTTCACATCAAGCTGTTAATGTTTTATTCGTAGTTTGGGTGAACTGGTCCTTTAAGTTGGACTTGTAGAAGGCCTGCTGTTGGAGGCGACCTCCAGCTGATCAGGGCGTCGTGTTTCTGCAGTGTGAAGTAAACTCGACGAGCGGACTGAAGACAACGAGCACTTCAAAATACAAACTCATGTTCAGGCGACTGATCAGAATCTGATTCTTCCGCTGCTCGAGTCAACATCAAGGGATTAAACGTCTGATTTGATTTTCTACATCATATGAAATATATAAATGTTGGTCTTTGCCTCGTCGGTCGATGAGCAGCTCTGGGATAAAGGAATGTAAAAGGAATGATTTTTTTTTTTCTGTAAACGGGAACAGCTTTCTCTTTTCTTCTTCTGTTTTCTGCTCCTGTCAGAGACGCGTTCGGCCCTGCTGCTAAGCCAGCTCTCTGTTTTTGTACCTGCAGCGAGAGTTGGACTTTCTATTAAAAACAATAAAAGAATAATCAGCAGATGACGCGAACTGACTCTTATTGATCACTTCAGTTTACTGGAGCTTTGTGAGAAACACATACATCTGTTTCTATCTTCAGCTCCGAGTCGACTTCATCAAAGTTTATTTTATATCACAGAGATGTTATTGTCACTATTTACACACTTCATTGTGTTGTAGATTTAATTTGAACTCAATTTAAAACTCCCATTTTATCATAATAAAATTACATTATTATAAAAATGTACAATTATATTTTATAAGCAAATTAATTAGAATAAATCTGAACTGAGACTTTGATGTGACAGGTTCTTCCTGTTTGCTTTAATCGTCTTCTGAACCAGATTCCACCTGTGGTAGATCGAGGGGATTGGACCACACCAGTGAATTTAAGGTCCGACACGTCGCACTGCCCGTCAGGACGGAAACCAGCAGGTCGATCATGAAACTGATTCCTGACTCTTGTGCAAGTTTATTTTCTTCATAAAAAACACGTGTGCGACAATCATAAAACAAACCAGTAAAACAAGTGCTGTCGTTCAGGGTTTCAGGTCAGAGTCCCAGTGGAGAAACGAACACGAGGCTAAAAGTCAGTGGTTTTCCCTTTAATTACATTACATGAGAAAACTTCATATAAGAAATAAAATAAAAGGCGAAAGTGTTCAAAATGATGAAACACTGAAAGAAAACAACCTGCTGATTCTAGCCCCTTCGACTTTAATCTTCAACAGAAACTCGTCAAATCATCTGAAGAGCTTTAAAGGAAAAGCTTTTATTCTCATACTTTTTACTACGTTTACTAAAGATATTAGTGTTTTTAATACCAGTGACGGCAAAAATAATGTTTGAACTCATAAAACAAGTCTATTGTGTGAGGAAACAGCAGGAAAATGTCTGGAAACTTCACAGTGAGCGAGTGGACGTGTCCCTCTGACAAACAGGAAGTGACTGCGCTGGTGCTTCTACAAACACTGACACAAGTAAACGTGGAATCTGCAGCGTCAGAAGTCCGAGTCGTCTGTTGCCGAGTTATCTGTGTTGGTGAAGTCCTCGAGTGTCGGCCGGGGCTGCTGCTGCTGCTTCTTCTTCTGGTGGTTTCTGATGTGCACGCTCAGACCCCTCTCCGTCATCTCGTAGATCTGACACTGGGCGCAGTGGAACGGCGACACTCCCACGTGCCTGAACTGATCGGCGAGGTACGTCATGATTGTCTTGAAGCCTCTGTTACAGATGTTGCAGCGAGGGATGGCGCCCGGGTGCTCCTTCTCCAGGTGTCTCTTCAGGCCCAACCTCGACCCTTTGTACCCCGTCGTCTCTGATCCTGTTTTATTTTCTGTCGCCTCCGAGCAGAGGGTGCAGGTGAAGACAGCGTCCTGGTTGGCGTGGCGCCGCGTGTGAGCATCAAAGTCGACCTGACTGCGAACCGTTTGCTTGCAGGACATGCAGAAGAACTTCTTCCTGCCCTCCATCAGGTGCATTTGTTTTAAATGAATGGCCAGACCTGACGCCCTCTTGAAGAGTCTTTTGGGCGGCGGGCACAGCGTGCACACCAGCTGTTCTTTACCCGACTCCCTCACGTCGCTGTCGTCCTCTCCGAGCTCCAACGCGCTCTTACTGCTCACAGCTCCCTCCTCTTTCACCTCCTCTTCTGTTCTCATCTTCCTCTTCTGATTCACCATCTGTCTCGGCCTGGATGACAACCGAGTTTTGGACGTCATCGCTAAAGGAGCTGTGGCGTTTTCTTTGACCACTGGATGTTTGACTGGCCGTTTAGCCGAGAGCGATCTATCTACAGACATGGTGAACTGGTAGCTGTCCCCCTCCTCCTCTGGATTTGAATATTCAATGACGTAGACGCTGTCCTCCTCCTCCTCCTCCTCCGCCTCCTCCTCCGCAGGTATCGAGTACTCCACCTCGTAGTAGTCCGCTGCTTCGCCTTTAACCTTTCCCCCGACGTCAGACGGCTCCTCTGCAATGTGAGTGTCGTCTATTCTCACCACGTTGATCTGGTCCATCCCGCCAGATCCGTCCCAGTTCCTGTTTCCTGCCACGACTGAAGAGGACGTCGCTTTCCCTGCGGCTCCGCCTCCGACCAGCGAAGACATCTGACACGAGAAATCAAAAATGAATCTTTACCTTGAGGGGATTTAACAAACTGCACATGTGACACCTTCTCTTCTTCATCCTCGTGAAGAAGAGGAGGGAGAAACGATAACTCTTCTTTCTGTGTGATTACATTCACCTGTTATCAGCTCGGTTGTTTTTACATTGAGTAGAAAAACATCTGCAGCAATATAAGCTCATAAAGCTTGAACATTACTTAACAATGACTTATGTGCAGTAAGGATGTGTTTTATTAGTAGAAAATGTTCTGTACATAACGGTCCTGTCCTCCACAGCTCGTGTTCAGCTCAGTTTCTAAACTCTATTAGAACATTATGTAGAAAAACACATGAAATAAAGCTTATGTTCTTTTATTATAATTCAACCGGAGCTTTGAAAGACACGGATCGTCTGGATTCGTTAAATTAAATTAAACCTTTAGAAAACTGTTGTTTCCATGAGAACCGGTTTAACGCTTCCTGTGAAGAAGAAGAATTCATATTTTGAATATGAAGTTTGATTCAGAGCAGGTGAAACGATGCAGAACATTTCAAATCACAGGTGAAGATGTAAACACTCACTGTGGTCGAGCAGCCGTCAGATATATAACCTCATATATCACATATAACCTCGTATGATATAGAAACAGTCTACGAGTCAGACATCAGCTCAACACCCCGGAAGAGAAGCGGCCGGACTTCCGGTCCATGGCATCTTCCGCTGCGGGACAGAGCGCCCTCTGGCGGCGGGGAGGAGAGTGTTCAAGTGACCGGGACTAAATACTGTGAATGAGCCAGTTTTATATATATATATATAATTATCTATATATAAAAACAATAACATCTAATTTTCATCCGTCTATAATCCATAGTCTGTACAAAAAATATATAATTTTAATCTACCTGTATAATCTCAATTTCTGTTCATTTTACCCATTCAGTTTCTTTCCTTTATTGATTATACATTAATAAAAGTCTCGTCTAATAATAATAATGATAATAATAACAATAACTGTAGTGGCTATTTGTCCAAAGGATGTTTCTGTCAAATTAAACTTAACCAAAAGCCACTGAGGCACCAGTTGAGTTCAGGCAATTAAAGACGTCCATTGTCCACACTGAGTTCACGGTTGGGTAGATTTATTTTAACGTTCAGAAACAAAGATATACACGTGCTTCTCCTCGTGCTCTGGTAAAAAAACCATTTCCCCTTTCTGGTGCTTCCCCTCATTAACACACCTGCTACCTTTACTGTGAATCCTACCTGGTCTAATGCCTAGTGTCTTAAAATATCAATGCAAAAATAACAAATAATATTAATCAAAATATATCAAACTAATGAAATTGCTCCTACACTCCAGCCCCTAATTGTTGGGCCATTGTGCCACAACCATTTCGAGTTACTCCACAATACGTACATTTTCACCAGGCCCTGATGCGCCCGCACAGTTTGGTGAATTGTTGAGTCTGTTCAAGCCGTCAAAGAAGCCGTCAGCTTTGCTTTGACCTCATTGTGTCTCTCCTGAAGTTTTCTCCAGTGCGTCTGTAAACTCTGTAGCCTGTAGAGTCTTCTTTGTTTCGCAGAGCTGGATATTGAGGTCAGCACTGGAACTCTTCTCCTGTACCAGCGATTCAAAGAGCTCAGGATTTAGCAGATTCTCTTTCTCCTGTCTGAGTTCTGATTCCCACTCACCTCCTCACTGGGCTCCTGACACTCATCGTACAGAAAGAACATTTCTTTCATCTTCTGCAGTTCTTGTCGGCTCTTCTCTTCATTCTCCTTTGCCCTCAGCTATGCAAGGTACAGTGGAAAGTGATCAGCTGTTGGTCATTATGGTATTTTCCTTGACTTACTGCACCGTTGAGTTGAGTTGTTCAGGTGATTGCTCTGAATATGTTGACCCTTTGATACACAAGCTATGCAAACACCTTCTAATGCACAACATGGGTAAACAATGACCCGTATTCATGTCCTGTGTTGAAGATGAGTCGTCTATGTCATCATAGGGGCCTTCTTCATGTAGGAGAGCTGGATTCTAAGGCTCACCCACAACTCCATCTTGAGCCTGTAGAACATAGTCTAGTTCCTCAGCATCAGAATGGAGACCAACAATTGCTTCCTCATTTTCCTGATCTTCATACAGCATCTTTATGACCATCTCCAACTGTAAGTCTGAAATGATTGTGACCAGACTAACACTCTGGATAAAGAAAATCAAAAGCATGTTTTCAAATGCACATCATTCAGTATATTACGTATATACTGTTATATTTTGAGTTTTATGTCGTTGATCTAGCCATGGTTAGCGAGTCAGAAAAGAAGCTAGCTAGCTAACAGCTAGTTAGTATTGTACATATTTGTCTGTCTCACTAGTAATGGATTGTAAAATAAGACTTACATGCATCAGCTGTGTGAAATGAATGGCAGGTGTTCTATAGTGAATAAAAGTGATGTAGAAATACAAAATGTACGTTAGTTTATAAAGTAAGACAGGAAACGGGGAACTAGAGGTTTGTGGTGATCAAACACAAGATATGTATTCTAAGCATTCATTCAATATCTGGTTTGTCTCTGTTAACCAACCCCGTTTCAATAAAGCAGCGGCAGTTTGAACGTGGCGGAGCGCATGCGCAGAGCGGTCCGTGTGAATTAGCGGTAGCTAGCTGGATCAGTTTCTCTCTGTCGGTTTAAACTCTTCCTCTTGTTTCGGTTCTGTGGGATTCACGTGAACCGCGTCCGGGAACATGCCCAAGAATAAAGGTAAGGCCCGCGCGCGTGTTCGTGTGTGTCGGTGTGAGCGCGTGCGCGTGTTTCTCCGGAGCTCTGATTGTGTCGATCCCGCGGCGGACACACGCAGTGAAAACGTGACACCGAGCGGCTAAAGCTAGTTAGCACCGCGGCCAGAGTCGTTCACCGCGCTCTAACCCGGGTCTGTCCGAGCTACACCGAACCAACACGTGGTTAGTCCGGCTGAGTTAGTAGTCAGGTTAGAGTTAACCCACTTACTAATGAACTCTGTAGCTCCTCGTCAGTGTAGCTCCCACAGCTAGCACGCTACTACTAGCTAGCTGCTAGTTAAACCCCACCCCGGTCCGGCCCGGGACATTTTTATTTATCCTAAGTTCACCCGAGATAACAGCGGTGACCGGGTAACCGGGTTAGTTCGAGGCCGCTGGGTCTTTGTCAGTGTCCATGTGACGTGACGTCTCTTTCACGCGAGACCCATGAGCAAGGCAACGTTGTCTTATCGGCTAACCTCATTCAAACAGGTGATGCTAACCGTGCGGCGGCTCTAGATCCATGACAAGTAGATCCGCTGCTCTAGTTACTGACTTGTGGTCCGCGGAGTCGAACCCATGACAATGAATGAGTGAATGTGCAGCCTGAGCTCAAATCCCCGTGTCTGTGTTTACAGGTAAAGGAGGAAAGAATCGGCGACGTGGAAAGAACGAGAATGAGTCTGAGAAGAGGGAGCTGGTGTTCAAGGAGGACGGACAGGGTGAGTCCCGGTTCAGAGTCTGCTGTGACTCCAGAGATCCACCACTTCCGGTCTTTAGTCCGTCTAAAACCCACGAGAATCCCTTCTTTGGATTCGGTCCGAAGACCCTCACACGGGTCACTGTAGGACATCTGGTAGTCACCGTGGCTCCAGATGAGGTTAATCATCTCGTATCTAAAGGGACCAGGTCTGAAAGGCCCAGGAGGTCGTTTCAAAACACCTTTAGTCTGCAGGTATCTCAAGAACCACGTGTCTCACCATCCCTGTGACTTAATATTCAGTCTATTACAGCATTAAAACACATTTTAATTCGTTTCCCATGAGTCACAATGTTTTTTTTCAAACATTGCTTGTTTAACCTTTTAGAGAAACGAACCGTGACCCGTGTCTGGAATGAATCCTGATGCACGAGCAGCACAAACTGGGCTGATGGTGATCATATTATTATATTGTTTGCATTCCTGTACTCGGGTATAAGCAGACAGAAGTTCTGGTCTGTAATTAAACGGTGGTGAAAAATTTGGAAAAAGCATTCAGACGTGTACATCTGATTAGAGATGTAAACTGTGTGTGAACCAACTGACAATTTGGAGGCAACAATTTTGGCAATTAATTAATTTTGAGCACTAGAAGCACAAACACCTTCTTTTGTTCATCTTCTCAAACGGGAATATGTTGGATTGAGTGTGAACCAAGTGTCTTTGGGTTTGTGACTGAGTCGCACCAAACCAGCTGTTACCTGGTTCTATCGTTCTCTAACCTCTTACAGCCTGAACATCGAGCAGTTCATCAAGTGAGAAGTGTTATTTATAAAGCACGTTTCATACAGAGGTAGATTCAAGGTGTTGTACAGGGACATGAGAAACAGACAGAATTAAGAGACATCGCATTAAAACCAAAAAGAACAGTTTTACACAGAGATTCAAAAAAGAGCCCAAAAAATGGGTCAGGAGATTAAGAGGCAAAAAATAATACAAATAAATCGGTTTGAATTAAAAAAAAGTTGAAATAAGTCAAATAATAAAGTACAATGATGGTATGACTGTAGATTTTTTAAAGAAGTTCAGTTTAAGGCACTTGTGAATGAAATTATCGATCTGGATTTAAAAGTTACCCTGGATGGAGACTGTCAGACAGTTGGTTTCAGGTCTGTGCTGCAGAGAGGAACAAAAACTGATCAGACCGTTTGACCTCCAGTGGAAACGGCTCCACCAGCGCTGAGTGCTGCTGAAGTCCCTGCGAGTGGGGACATGAGCCCAGTGCGGAGACGTCATTGAGACAAATTTATAACCAAGAGAAGAAGAAAAACGAGATGCTGCTGTTTCATTTTTATTACAATTTAAACTTGAACTTATCAAAAGGTGTTTTAAAATCAGAATATTTGCAAAAACAAGACGATATGATCGTAGAAGACGTCAAACATTATTGATATGTTGCCTCGGTGCTAATCTTGTTTTGTGCAGCATGCATGTCATGTGAATAAAAAAAAATCTATTCTAAGACCAGAATAATGATGTTTCCACTCGTTTCGAACCCAAAGGCTCCTCCTCTCTGTTTTGGCCTCTTTTCTGTTGAGCTGTAACAGTAGAACCTTCCTCCTCAGAACGCAGTGAACTGTAACTCCAGTTAGAGAATAGAAATAATAAATTCAATTTCAATGACTATAAACTTCATGGGAAACTCAATTTCTTATTCTATCTGTATTGATGACTCGTTCATTCCTAAATTAACCACCCAGCGTGTTCAAGAGTAGGACATGATGTATTACTTCTCTGTGTTGTTGTTGGATCTGAAACATCTGCAAGAATCTCCCGATGTTGTATTTGTTTGTTGGAGCGACTGGAAGAGATCATGGTGTTGACTGAAGCATCCCCTGCTCTCTGGTGTCTTTCAGAATACGCTCAGGTGATTAAAATGTTGGGGAACGGACGACTGGAGGCCATGTGCTTCGATGGCACCAAGCGGCTTTGCCACATCAGAGGAAAACTCCGGAAAAAGGTAGGAAGGTCCCGAGCAATCCTCGCACCTTTTCCCCAGCAGCACACAGGAAACCCCCGGACATAATGCTGAATCAGCGTGGCCTCAATGGCCAGTAAGCCGCCATTAATGTGGCAGCGTGGCCTCAATTGTGTGTGTGTGGAGGTCACAAAGTGCAGTGTGTTGTTGTACAGCACAAGGTGTAATCTTTGCGTTGCTTTGTTTTTCTCCAGGTTTGGATTAACACGTCAGATATCATCCTGGTCGGACTGAGAGATTATCAGGTGTGTTGGTCACTGACGACGCAGAACAGACGCTGTACTGACCCTCGCACATCACAAATACAGCCTGTGTTCATGGGACTTAAACGTCTGTTTGTACAAATCAAAGTGTTGGTCTGTTCGTAGATCGTACCTGGGTCTAGATTTGCTTTCATGGCATTTAAACTACTGTTCACACTCCACTGCTGAATCTGTTTTATTTTGGAATGTCACATTGAAGCACTTCTTTAAATTGTCTTTGTCTCGTGATTTGCACGGTTTTGTACCTCGTTTGTATTTTTAACCATATTCTAATGTTGTTTAGCTTTTCGTTTATTATCAGGACAAATGTAGGTCTTAAAAAAAATGACTGATTCCCTTATTTAAATGCATGAGAAGTTATTAAAAGCTCAGAAATGTATTTACAACTATCTTTAATATATTTTTGAGCCTGCCATTCACAGTAGTGGTACTTATTAAATGTTGTATATGACTTTTAAAAATCCTACATGGACTTAAAATAAATGAGCCAATCATCAAGCCAATGTGGGTGAAAGATAAAGATGTGGATCTGTGAGCATCAGACTTTGTCCACCAAGTCGTTTCCTACTCACATGATGCGATGGTTTAATGGGTCAAACCAGTTGAAAGCTTTTTGGGTATTTGCCTCAGAACTTTGCTCTGTTTGTAGAATCTGTAAAACAAGTTGCCCTCGGCCTCCGTCTCTAACCACAACTTGTGTTTCAGGACACTAAAGCTGACGTCATCCTGAAGTACACTGCAGAAGAGGCTCGTAGTTTGAAAGCCTACGGAGAGCTGCCGGAGCACGGTGAGTCCAACACACCCGCACCACTGGATCCACTGCGCCTGGATCCATCCATTCACCACCGGGAAACAAGACTGGAGATTGTTTTTAAACGTCCTCTCTGAACGTCCTCAGTCCAGATCAGTTAGCTCGTAGTTTAATTCTTTCAGGTTGAGGAGCTGTGAAGTAACAGATGCAGTAACTGACTCCTAACAGCAGAGGTCATCCTCTAACGTGCAGCAGCTTCACTCTGGCTGTTTTCTCATCCTTGTCTTTTCTCTCACAGCCAAAATCAACGAGACAGATCCGTATGGGCAAGGAGACGATGACGAGGTTCTGTTCGACGACATTGGAAATGATGATGAGGAGGTTGATGAGGTGAGTCCCGTTACATTTATTCAATATTTTATTAAATAATAAAGAATAGTAATATATTATAATAATAATAATCATTTGGGCAAAACAAATTTGTAATGACTTCACTTTAAATATCTTATCTTAATATTTAAATGATCACAAACGATTAATCTATGATAAATATGTAGCCACAGCTCAACTCAAACACAATAAAAGCCACAGAACCTGCTTTAGTGTTTCAAAATAAACACAAACTATGATAATGTTCCAATAATTTCTTTTTAAATCCCAATAAATTAAAAATGCAGAACCTAACTTAAAGTAATTGTGTTTGTGCTCTTTTCCTTCCAGATCTAAAGACCCGCTGCTCGAGGGGGAAGGTGGGATTTTACTAGAGATGCTCCCATTGGGATATTTTGAGCCGAAACACCGCACCAATAATTATTATTTTTTCTTAAGATCAGCCTCTGCCAATCCAGCACAGTTTATTAACACAGTATGTTTCGATTTACCCCAGGTTGTTTACCATCAGCAGACGTCTTTGTTGTTTGAAGAACTTTAAGTGCATTTCACAGAGGGGGGGGGGCATCAGTTCTTAGATGTAGTTGTTTTGAATGAAGAAGAGATGCTGCTTCAGTTCTCACCCGTAGCAACTGGAGGGCGCTGCAGCGGGCGACCTGCTCCCTGATGACGATGCAGTAATTCATTCCGTTGGACTGTAGAATCAGAGCAGGCTGATCGCCAGCCTCATGTTCGGGGAGAATATCTGGAGCATTGCTAGATTTTTACCTTTTTGCTTCTCACGTCAACAGAAAATCTCATTCTCGTAGTAGTAGTTCTTTTTTTCCCTTTTGTAGCCGAAACACTCGCTCCCTGTCGACACCATGACTGCAAAGTATCTCACACCGAATGCGTCATCTTTTAAAAATGTATTTATATTCATTTCACATTATGTGGAATTTAGCATCAAGTACAGAATCTCTGGATTCGTCAATAAAAAGACAGAACTATTACGTGTTTTTCTTCTTTCTGCAGTCTGTCATTGAAGCTGTCGCCTGTTAGACAAGTTCATAAAGTCCAAGACAGTTTGAAGGCTGTTTAATTATATGAGAAAGATAATATGGTTTTTCATTTTGTTGACCTAATATTCCACCGACAACGGATCACAGTCAACGAGTTGCTTGTTTTGAATTGAGCCTCGGCCGAATGAAGGCAAAGAAAAGAAGCAAATGTAAAAAGACTCAAATGTATTTTTCTGTTGTTTCCCTTGTTCGTGATTCTGTCTCTTTTTATCTTTTATTTTTTCCTCTAATGTTCTGACCTCTTCGCTGCTCGCTCTGCGGCTGCAACACAAAGTGAAGCTCGGCCAATCGGCAGCTCTCTCACTTTAGAGCAGCGGTTCCCAAACTCTTCACCACAGATACACACCAGTAAAACCTCACAGCTGTGCCGTCTGTCTTACTTCGTCTCTTAACCTCTGGCAAATTGATTATATATACAGTATATTATATATCTTCTTCTTCTCCCCCTCTGGAAACCTCCCCATGTTCCCAGAGGGGGCCCAGCACCTCGGTTTGGGAACCACTGCTCTAGACCACATGGGGCCTGTTGCTGTTGTAACTCTGAATTAAAAATAATTGTACTATGATGTTTGAAGGCTGGTTTCCAATAAAGATCTTAACTCGGCCGAGCTGGCAAAAGTGTTTTTTAGCTGCCTGACGCACGTCGCTGTGCCGCCGCTCTGACGGTGGCGCGCTGCAGCTAAAAGAGCTGCAGCTCTGGAGTTCCCTCGACCTTCATCCGGGGCCACAGGTTGTTTCATGACTAACGACAGGTCTGACCTCATCAACAGAAGAGATACAAACCTCGAGTGAGAGTCAGACCAGCTGATGTGTCCGTAGCTCTGTTCCTCTCCTGACTTCCCATAATATTCTTATTTTCAGGACTTTGAGTCTGAAGATGATCAGTCCCCACAATCATGAGAAAAAACTAAAACTTAATTTAATTTGTTTTTAATTTACCTTTTGCTTCAATTGGCTTTTATCTGATAATTCCCAGTACGAGGTCATAATTTAATGACCAAGACAAATCGCTTAAATGTCTTACTCAACATTATTTGATCTGCTAATGAAGATGAATTATACTTTTCAGACCCTCTTCGTAATTCAGATGTTATGGACTCTTAATATTTATGTTTTAAGGAATTACCATAGTTCTTATTTAAATCTTTGATCCTGAGCTCTGCTCACTGTGAACAACACAATCCCTGTGTCCTCATTATTGATCCGACGTTGGTTTATTTCCATTACAGTAAATATTGTAGTTATTTATAGAGCTGCCTCAGTCATGACTCAGTGGACCTGCATGTGTGAGCAGACTGAAAACAGCACTGACCCATATCACAGCAGCCTCTGTTTGCTGCAGCTGTGACGTAACAGCACCGCTGGGACTCGAACGTTTACTCTGACACGAGTCAGAGAGTCAAACATGAGGGGGGACGGAGAGAGAGACAGAGACATGAGGGAGGGAGAGAGAGAGAGAGAGAGACAGACACATGAGGGAGGGACGGAAAGAGAGACACATGAGGGAGGGACAGAGAGAGAGACACATGAGGGAGGGAGAGAGAGAGACATGAGGGAGGGAGAGAGAGAGACATGAGGGAGGGACGGAGAGAGAGAGAGAGAGAGACATGAGGGAGGGACGGAGAGAGAGACACATGAGGGAGGGAGAGAGAGAGAGACACATGAGGGAGGGATGGAGAGAGAGAGAGAGAGAGACATGAGGGAGGGAGAGAGGGAGAGACACATGAGGGAGGGAGAGAGAGAGAGACATGAGGGAGGGAGAGAGAGAGACATGAGGGAGGGACGGAGAGAGAGAGAGAGAGAGACATGAGGGAGGGACGGAGAGAGAGACAGACACATGAGGGAGGGAGAGAGAGAGAGACACATGAGGGAGGGAGAGAGAGAGAGACATGAGGGAGGGAGAGAGAGAGACATGAGGGAGGGACGGAGAGAGAGAGAGAGAGAGACATGAGGGAGGGACGGAGAGAGAGAGACATGAGGGAGGGAGAGAGAGAGAGACATGAGGGAGGGAGAGAGAGAGACATGAGGGAGGGACGGAGAGAGAGAGAGAGAGAGACATGAGGGAGGGACGGAGAGAGAGACACATGAGGGAGGGAGAGAGAGAGAGACACATGAGGGAGGGATGGAGAGAGAGAGAGAGAGAGACATGAGGGAGGGAGAGAGGGAGAGAGAGAGACATGAGGGAGGGACGGAGAGAGAGACACATGAGGGAGGGAGAGAGAGAGAGACACATGAGGGAGGGATGGAGAGAGAGAGAGAGAGAGACATGAGGGAGGGAGAGAGAGAGACAGACACATGAGGGAGGGAGAGAGAGAGAGAGACACATGAGGTAGGGAGAGAGAGAGAGAGACAGACAGACACATGAGGGAGGGATGGAGAGAGAGAGAGACCTAGAGGTAGGGAGGGGGAGAGAGAGAGACAGACAGACACATGAGGGAGGGACGGAGAGAGAGAGAGAGACGCATGAGGGAGGGAGAGAGAGAGAGAGAGAGAGAGAGAGAGAGAGACGGGAGGGATGAGAGAGAGAGAGACAGACACATGAGGGAGGGAGAGAGAGAGAGAGAGAGAGAGAGAGAGACATGAGGGAGGGAGAGAGAGAGAGAGAGAGAGAGAGAGAGAGAGAGAGACATGAGGGAGGGAGGGAGGGAGGGAGGGAGAGAGAGAGAGAGAGAGAGAGAGAGAGAGAGAGAGACGGGAGGGATGAGAGAGAGAGAGACAGACACATGAGGGAGGGAGAGAGAGAGAGAGAGAGAGAGAGAGAGAGAGAGAGAGAGACACAGGAGGGAGAGAGAGAGAGAGAGAGAGAGAGAGAGAGAGAGACAGGAGGGATGAGAGAGAGAGAGAGAGAGAGAGACAGACACATGAGGGAGAGAGAGAGAGACACTGATAAACACAACCATCTAGAAGACAATATAAACATTGTAGTATTATTTACTCAAATGCTGTATTTATATTTGATGCACTTGAACAATACTCGACTCTTTTCTTATGATGCCTCCATTTCATAAACATATATATTTATCTATTTTCAAGTGGGTTGATTTTTCATGCAAAGATAAACACCTCAAAAATAATGATTTCTTCAACTTTGGTACGAATGTATAATTTGACTCGGAGGCGAACTGATCAGAGATCAGTGTTGAAAGGTTAAAGGTCACAGCTGCACCGGTTCACCGAGGCGAACAAGCCCAGGTCTTCGGTGGAGTTCGGTTTCCCAGGTCTGTTGTGAAGACGAGCAGCTGTGCTTCCTGGTTTCCTCATCACGGACGGTAGCTTTTCATATCGTCCGTGCACATGTAAACTTCTATGTAATGGCTCAGGTCAGCAATTCTCCCGCTTTGCTTTGTTGCAATCTCATCTGTATCGGAGATGAGCAGCAGAGCCTCCTCCAGATCGGACTGAAGCTCTTCCATCGCCGCCTTCAGCTCCTCGTTCTCTTTGGCGTGTATCTCTCTCAGGGACTCAAGTTCGGTCAGATAATCCGTGACTAGCTCGTCATGCTCCTGACGACCACGCAGTGCTTCCATCAACTGCTGGACGTCCTCCTTTTCTTTGTCCATCAGAGATTTCACATGGCTCAGCTCCCACGTTTTCTCATCTCGGTCCCGGAGGACGTCCTGAGCATCATCTAATAAGCACTGAAGAGCACTCACCTCTTCTCTCAGTCGGTGGATCTCACCTTCATTTGTGTCCCTCAGTCTTTCAAGGTGTCCCATCTCCTTGGTGAGGGACTTGTTTGCCTTGTACAGAGTTTTCTCATTCACTCTCAGAGTGTGAATGTCTTCTGACAGAAGTTCATTCTCTGTCTGAGATTTACGCAGCAGGAGTTTGTAGTTTCCATTCTCAGATCTCAGAGATTTCTCCCTCTCCTGCAGATCCTGAACTGTTGCCAACAGTTTTTCGTCCTCATCCTCTGTGCGAATGTTCATGTCCATGGTTTGGAGACAGTGAGCAATTCCCTTGGTTTGCTTTGTTATGAGCTCATCTTTATTCGAGATGAGGAACTGAGCTCCCTCCTGCAGTTCCAAACTGCTCTTGAGACTAAGTTGGGCCTCAGCTGTCTAACGGCCTCTTCTGCAGAGCTGCTTCTTCCTCTGTCCGGTGTCAAGGTGCATTAGTGTCCTCCGCTGGACCTCCTCTTCTTCTTCTTCTCCCACCCTCCTCCTTTGATCACCGTGATCGAAGGAGAGGGGAGGGGCCTCAAGCTCAATCAAAGAAGAGGGGAGGTGCCTCAATCAAAGGAGAAAAGCTCCGTGTGACACAATGACGTCGTATGAAGCTCATGCACGTGCATGATGCATGCGCGTGAATCGGCGATCGTTAGCAGCTGCTGGAGCGCGCGCCAGTGTTTACTCTCATCTCGTTTCTGTCACGTGCACCTGCAGCAATTCAATTGTTGAGGTTTTAAAATAGTGGATCTTTCAAAATAAAACACGGTTCAGAAACCGAGCTGTGAGCTGCTCCCCCCCCCCATCTGTCTCCCCTCCCTCCATCTGTCTGTCTCCCATCCTCCGTCTGTCTCTCCTCCCTCCTCCGTCACTGCCCCCCCCTCCTCCGGCTCCTCCCGAGTCATCGTGCCCGAGCAGCCGCTCTCCTCTGCGGGCTTGACGAGCTCCTGCTCCGGTTGGTGAAACCGACGACGACCGTGAAAATGACCCAAGTGGCTCCGAGCTGCGCCGACATGACAGGTGAGGACAACATGTCCCATGTCTCCCTGCAGATGTGATTGATTGACTCGCGCGCACAGAAGGTAACACCTCAGTCTGACTCTGACATTTTATATAATCTGCAGAAATATTGAACGTGTTTTCCATTTGTTCAGATGACGTTAGACTGCATGATGCCAAAAGCTGATGAGCTCATCCTCTCCTGAAATCCTGTTCAAATCTGCACATGTTGTAACACAGGAATTCAGTGATGTCATTTGTAGGACACAGCAAATTCTTCTCATTGTTATTTAAACGTCTATCTTCCTCTTTTGAACGATATTATCACACGATCCACTGGCTCCCTGTGCACCGACTGACAGGCTGATGTTGTTTCCTCATGAATTCAGCAGCTTCCATCCACCATCATCCTCATGTGCCTCACTCCTCCACTGCATTGGGGAGGAACAGCCTTTGAACCTGTGATTCAGCTCATTCCTTTAGGTCTGTGATGTAATTCTGAGTGAAGACGAAGCGGAGCTGGACCCTGGAGACTCATCTGGGTTTTGCATGTATTTGCATAATGGCTGCATGTGTGTGAGTGTGTTTGTGGGCAGGATGCAGGCGAGTCGATGGATGTTCTCAGGCTGCTTTCAAGTCGTCTTGATAGATACACGAATAAAACATATAAGAAATTGGCTGCGGGTTCCACTCGGTTGTCCCACACCGACACCTGACCCTGAAGGCCTCATTGACCAGCAGGTTGATGCATTTGGATGAGTCGTGCACAGACAGAAGCAGGAGTCACGTCCACAGCTGCAGGTTTTCATCTGTATTTGCGTGTCTGCCAGTGTTGCATGAATCATGTGTGACTCCTCTCTCCATAAACACAGCGCTGGCCCCTCCTCCCACGCTGCAGCTCGCCAATAGGCCAGTTTCACCTTCCCGATCGCCATCCAATCACAGCAGCCCCCCAGGTAAACTTCTAATCCTCACTTGATGGACTGTCATTGTCGTCATAATCCAGAATATAAAGCAGGATGTGAAGTCACCTCCCAAGTCCTGGTTGAATTCCACTTTAGTCTCAGTGCTTTTATGCTTCACATAAAAAGGTATTTCATTTAAGAGCATCTGTTCGGGTTGAGGTCTGCGGAGGTTATAATTACACTTTAACACACAAACCACACAAACCACACAAACCACATCAGCCCTGAGTAAGAAACATATGTTCAACGTGACAAACGTCAAGAAGCTCAAATCATTTCTACATTTTTCTTTCACCTGCCTGAAGACGCCCGGCCGCCGTTAAACAAAGAGAGAGAGAAGACACAAGGTGAGTAACGCTGTCCTGTTCATCTGCCTCACACACACACACACACACACACACACACACACACACACACACACACACTTCCTGTTTACCACTGTGGAAAATGTAATATTAACATAAATAAAGTGTCGAGGATGTTGTTTAATCTACTGATTGTGGCAGTTTATATAAATCAATGGATTTGACTTTAACTGAGTTTATCATGTACAAGCAATGAATGTAATCTATTACCCGAGGTAAAAATACTCATTATGAAGAGGACTAGTTGGAAAATGGACACTTAGGTCCTGAATATTTTCATTTGATCTGTTGTGTTATTAGTATTTTTAATTATTTAGTTTCTTAAATCCTCCGTCTTCCGATGTTTAGTCTGATCAACCGTCAAAATATTTAAATCTTAGTAATAGAAACCTGTTAATCACAGATTTCTTTCTGAATTGATTCTCAAAACAGCTTCCGATGAGTTTTCTTTCATTTGATTCTTCAATTTATTTTCTAATAATTGCAGCTCTGGGCAGAATTAAATCAAAAGGAAACAAAAGACAGAAGAAGGTGAATCAAGGAGGAAAAGACGGAGAGAACAAATAAAGAAAGAAGCAAATACAAGAGAGAAGTAAATAGAGAAATATCTTTACATGTCTCTTTGCCACTGGAGTCAGGGGAAGTCAGGGGAAGTTCACAGTTTTTAAAGTCCGTCTTAAAACATTAGCTCAGAGTCGTTATGGTCTTTTCCTGCTGGAATAATCCGCTCGGCTCGAACTGACCTCTAGAAGAATCCAAACACTATTTATCTGAAGCTTCAAGTAAAAACCTTCCAAAGTTACAACCTTACTAGTGTAAACTCGTGTGTGTGTGTGTGTGTGTGTGTGTGTGTGTGTGTGTGTGTGTGTGTGTGTGTGTGTGCGCGCGCAGAGCTGACGGAGGTGCTGCGTGATAAGGAGCGCCGGGTGCAGCAGCAGCTGGATCGCAGTGCCGTGGAGCGAGGCAGGAAGATGGAGGTGCAGAGGAGGAAGGAGCAGCAGCGCAGGGCAGCAGCTGAGGGGAAGAGACGGCAGAGGCAAGAGGCAGAAAAGGTCAGAGGTCACGCTGACGAGGCTTTCACTTTACATTCGAGGAGGTGGGAGAACAGAACGACGCCTTGTTAGTGAGGCTGAACCACAGGCTGTAGACCAGTTTGTGACACAAACAGTTTGACATGATCTTACCTAAGGTGCAATGTTTCATATCAACACACTTATGCAGTGGTGGATTCAGAAATGGGCGACACGGGCGGCTGCAGGCAAAACATGTAGCTGCCACCACTGTCCCATATAAACAAACTACACATTTCTAAATATTTAAATACTGTAAAATACTTTGCTCCATAATTCCTGATGAGGAATGATTTGAGTTCAGGACCATAATGACTATTAAATGGTCTTATTCAGGAAATAAATAAAGACCATTATGACTATTTCTCTAAACTTGAGCATCTTTATGTTCCTGAAAATCTCCTGCTGCGTTCTTCATATGAGAAACACTCCAGAAAATGTCTTGTGGACATTCTCCAGAGTTTATGTCTGAAAACGTCTTTTTTAACTTTGATATGGAACAAAAAGAAGTTCAAGACTCTTTTGCTGCTGGATCTGCTTTTTATGATTTAGATCAGGACGGATCTGAACAAGTTTCCAGTGTCAAATATCGTTAAAGACAAGTTCTGACGATTTAAAACCAAACTCATCAAATCATGAACTTGTTTATCAGAGTGAACACAACCAAGTGTTTAGATGTGTCTCTAGTAGAGGCCTGGTTTGTTGACAATGTGATTTAATAACAACATGAAAATACAACGACTCACAATAATAAGAATGTTTTTATCAGTTATTTTTAAGCCATGATTCAAACGTGTGATGTTCAGATGTGCAGCTCAGTGAACTGTGAAAAACATCATCCACTTGTTTTGTGAATTTCCACGAAAGAACTTATTTATACGACATCATTGTGACGATCATAACTTTAAGAAACAGTTGAGCTGAAGGTCAATATGACAACACTTTGTCTTCTTCACCTTCATCTGACCTTCATCACTCTGTAGTTGTCGTTTGTTGTTGACGTTCAAGGATCTCAGGGAAACACTGGACAGATGAAAATCAGAATCAGTGATCCCTCTCTCCTCTTCACTCGAATGACTTCCTGTCCCCCGACCAGCTGGGACAGGAAGGGTTTGGTTTGTCTTCAGACTTTAAGCAGAAGAGATTAAATTACCCTAACATCAAACTTCTTTTACTTTGAACTTCATTCAGGCTTCACATTAGAGGGGGGGGGGGAGAACAGATATTGTGGCGGTGGACAAAAACCAATCAAGGTGTGGCCACTGAGAGGCGTGAACATCGACCTACGTTTGATTCATAGCGGGTCAGAGGTCCCTCACATGTGACCCAGGACCCACCCACGTTCACACAGCCAAAAGAGTGAGGTCACATGCACCGCCTCCCCATGTGAGTGGTCTCCGGACGCACTGGGTGTGTTGGGAAGTGAACTCAGCGATATTTTGGCTTCAGTTCTGGACGGTGGGAGGAAGTGGAGATGCATCGTGCCTCTGTGTGTACGAGCGTGAGGACAGAAGCTGCAGGTTCTCGTCGTGCACAGAAGCTCATTGAAGGTTTGAGTGTGAGTTATCCAAACGTACGAGATCGAGAGAAACGTGCCGTTTATTTAAAGCCTCAGTGTTTTCTCTGCTGCAGGAGCCTGAAACACAAACTTCATTCAGCGCTCTGCTCGAGTCATGACTCGGCTTCAGTTGGTCGAGAAGCTTTGACTCAGGTTATTATTAATATTATTATTATTCCCATCGTGAATGATCTGCTGTGTTTGAGCAGGAGCTCTGTCAGTTTGACATCGAGCATAAATTATTAGCTCCTGTGGAAATTAACCAGTCCAGAGTCCTCGGGGGGGGGGGGGGGGGGGGGGGGTTGTCACTGGGTCTATTGATTTGCATCCTAACACCCCCCACACACACACACTCATATGCATAACTTAATGATTGGTCAGTCTCGCGGGAGATGACATCACTGCTGTTTCCTGGAACAGACGGAGGAAACAACAGAATCAATATGATCCAGGTTTTATAGAGAAAACACAAGGTTTCATTTATCATCAAAACTGAGTTTAAATCATGTTCATTTAGTCTTTTATTGTCAATTCATTATGTCAAAGGTTATTGCTCATAAAACCACTGCAGCTACTTGAACAGTTAATTTTCGATCATTCATATTTTCATTCATCTGTTTTGCCCTAAATCGTTCAGTATTTTCTGCAGCTCTGTTTCATCTCAGCACATTTTCATGTTTTAATATTTTATTTTAATGGGCATATTTATTTTTTGCTCGTTTGTGTCTGAATCTGAAATATGAGTTATTTGTATTATTATTATTATTTATATTTTTGTGTTGAAAATAATATAAAGCAGCAAATTCAATTTTTTATATATTTTTATTGAAAAGATTATTCTTTGATATTTCTCAGTATTACTGCCATGTTTTACAGATAAATATATAATCAAATTAGAAAACACCTGGAAACAAGGACAAATAAGTTGAATAAAAAAATGGTATAAATAGATAAATAACACATTGAAGTTAGGAAACCTGTGTAGTTTGAAGATGGAACAACAATTCAGTTTAGTTTGACATTTGGTTTGATGAATGATTCAAACTGTGAATTCAATATAATAATATAATAGTTATTAGATATTAATATTCTGTTGAATATGTTGCATATAGAGTGCTACCAGGCTATTCCCTCGACTGTTCATTGGTTTGTCAGCAGGATTACACAAAAAGAAGTGAATGAACGTGGAACTTGGTGGAGAATAATTCACAGATCTTGATGAAAACAATATTCATACACAGATATATTTAAAGGACTCATTTCTATGAGTGTGTTTAATTTGGTGCAGTTTTGACAGAAATTAGCTCTACTGAGTGTTTTCATTATTAATGATTGGAGTTATTCTTGAAATGTATTTATTTATACTTATTATAACCATAACAAACACTTTAACATTTCCTTTGTAATTAAATATTGATTCATGATAAATAAAACAAATTCATATCTCTATGCAGGAACTGTGTAATGTTGCACAAACTTAATATTTAATATACACTGCACTGGTATGTGATTCTCCTTCAGTCCTGAGTCCGCTCCAGTCTCTTCTTCCATCCTGCTTTTCTCTCTGTCTTTGCTCTTATTTGATCTGTTCTATTTCTCCTTCCCCCTCTACTGCTCCATCCATCCCTCCATCCCTCCATCCCTCCATCCCTCCCTCCATCCCTCCATCCCTCCATCCCTCCCTCCATCCCTCCATCCCTCCCCACCTCCATTTACATTTCTGCCTCCTCCCTCTCTCCCTTTGAATCCGTCGTCTCGACTTCGCCCCTCGTCTCTCCTCCCTCCTGCAGTCAGTGCGTGACTCTGCATGCACTTTCAGCAACACCCCCCTCAACAATGCTGAGGTGGGCCTTTCCATCCTTTATATACAGACGACACTCTGGAGCAATGTATACGCTTTACATCGTACCATTACACACACACAGCAGCTTAATTCAATTAAGCTCATCAATATTTCACACATGTGTAAATATCAGTTCTTGAAATGTGCCTGATTGTTTAAATCAAGATCTGTGAATTCTTCCCTGGGAAAACAGTGAAAGTGCTGAAAAATGTATTTATCTCACAATGTTAAAGATAAATGATAAATGATCGTTCAGACCCACACTGCTTCCTCCGCACCGGAGGTGAAACACAACCTTCTTGGTCGAGGTAATAAACTAAATAAATATCAAAACGTCAAGGCATCAATTAACGCAAAATAATTATATACAAATCAGACGGAGGAAGGCGACTATACTTATACGTCTATATATATATTTTATTTAAGTGGGTCGATATCGAGATGTTACTTTATTTACAAAGCTTTTATTAATACCACAGCAGCCACAAGGGGATTCTCTTAAAGGTAACTGGGTGACCAGAGGTATTTTCAACAAGGTAGACATTGAATAATAAAATAGAAAGAGAGAGAGAGAGAGAGAGAGAGAGAGATAGAGGGAGAGAGAGAGAGAGAGAGAGAGAGGGAGAGAGAGAGAGAGAGAGAGAGAGAGAGAGAGAGAGAGAGAGAGAGGGAGAGAGAGAGAGAGAGAGAGAGAGAGAGAGAGAGACTGGAGATAAAACAAACGCAACCAGTATCAATATCCAATCCACCCAGTGTGTGTGTGTGTGTGTTGATCGTCCCCTCCCGTCTGGAGGACTCAGTCATTAAAGAGAGAGAGAGAGAGAGAGAGAGAGAGAGAGAGAGACAGAGAGAGGGTGGGGTGAACAATTGTGAGGTAGGAGAGAGAGAGAGAGAGAGAAGGAATCAGTGCTACCTAGAGGGAGCGGCAGCTGGAGAGAGAGAGAGTGAGAGCTGCTGTATTATGTATCACTGAGTGACAGAAGCGGGCGATCGAGCGCTGGTGACCACCACCAGACGAGTGTGAAGAGCACGGAGGGGCGAGGCTGCAGCTTGCATGCGGTAACCATGGCGCAGCCGTCTCCGAGCGCATCGCCTGCCTCCCGTCGCCGTAGCGATGGCTCAGTGAGAGAGTGTCTGTTCTTCCCTGTTTCTGAACGCAACGAGCAGGAGAGGCTGGAGGCCCTGGTCCGCCGGAGAGCTGGGGGAGCCGAGACAAGAGGAGGAGGAGGAGGAGGAGGAGGAGGAGGAGGAGGAGGAGGGGATGCTCAGGACCACCTGGAGAACAGGCCTAAACGCTGGACGTGGGGAGGACCGCCGGATGGAGTAGAGGGTGAGTACGATGGGAGGTGGTTCTATTGATGACATGGTGGAAAAAGAAGGATTGTGATGATGTCAGTGGAGGGTTGGTTTGAGATGTGCAGCGGGGGAGACCGAACGGGTGGATACCGATGATGATGATGATGGGGGCTGGGAGCGGAGGAGAAGGGAGGAGAGGTGTTTGCTTCGGGGAGGAGGTCTGGAGGTCAGGGGGAAGAGGAGGAGGAGGAGGGGGATGGGATGAAAGGGTGGAGACGACAAAGCGGAGGAGGACGGCTGGGGGGGAAAAGAGCAGGTGAAATGAGGATAAGTGAAGATGGAGCAGGAGAAAAGAGGAGGATGGAAAAGGGTGGGGAGGCTGCAGTGCAGGAGCTGCTCAGCGCTTTGTCTCTAAATCTCATCAGTGTTTACTTCACTGTGTCATCAGTCGCTGGAGCTGTGCTCGTCAGCTGCTGCTCATCTTTTGTCTTGTAAATGTGCTACAGGTGTGTGTGTGTGTGTGTGTGTGTGTGTGTGTGCATGTGTGTGTTTATTTCCAATATGGGAGACGGGTCTAAATCCCAGAGGAGTTACACATCTAACCTTGACGACAACAAGGCCGCGCAGACCGAGTGCGACATGTTTCCTGTGCCGACATCCATCGCTCTTCTTTTGCACCTCTTTCTTCTTCTGTTGTCATCACGTCGTCTTTCCCGACAAAGGTCTTTGCCTCTGTCGTGTCGGCCGCGAGCGCCACCAGCTTTGTTGCAAGATCCCGTGGTGCATTCATAACGCCATCAATTATTCACCATCAGGCCTCGCCGCCCTGGCACTGACCGGGGATCAGGGTCCACCCAGCAGCGGGTCTGGCTCCGGCCCGGCTGACAGGCGGAGAGGCTGCTCTGGGATCTGTTGTGCCCACTGCAGCAGAAACAGCAGCTTCTCATCTTACAGCTCGATCAAAGGACAGAGACTCACCAAAGAGCGTTTATGAGCAAAAGCTGCGTCTTTTCTCGTTCGCTCGGCCGTCGACTCTGAAACCTGTGCTGTGATATTATCCGATTATTCCTTCATGGAGCCGAAAGCATCACAACAGACTCGTTCTTGGCCACGAGCTTCATGAGCAGAGCGTGAAACTATCAGAGAAACTATCAGAGAATGATGTGGTTCTTCTAACCATCAAGCGAATGACCCATAGGTGTCATAGTCATAGTTTGATGTTAGGGTCCGTGGATATTTTCAAACATCTGTTACCTTTACAAAACATTTATGGCATCACGTTCATGTCCAGCAAGCTGATTGGTCCACCACTTCGGTCCAGACTCCAGCTATTGGATGGATTTCTGTAAAATGTGTACATGCATGGTCCCTTCTGGATGAACCCTGGGATCGTCTGACTTGTCTCTCTGCAACTGTTGCACGGACACAATGGAAGTTTGTGTTGACCTTCGTGTGCTTTGTGAACGTTGGCGATCACCTGAGTTTCGTCCTCCGCTGCCTTAAGGTCAGAATTTGAGTGGAGCTGGTTCCTGGTCAGGTTCCTCTTGATGGCGTCTCAGACGTCGTGTCAGAATGTCCATCTTGTGTCCATAAAGGTGCAGAGATTAAACACTGGACCAGGATTCTCACAAACTAAATGAAGAGCTTACCAGACTTAAGATAATCCTTTATTAGTCGCACAACGAGGAAATGTGCTTACCTTGCGTCAGCTCTGGTTCACGTTAACCGTGGAGTTTGACCTTTGGAGGAATCCTTTATATTTTTGAGCGGATCCACGTTAACGGATGAACTCGGGAATTGGTTTTCACCTGTTTTCCGAACTTGGCCAGAAATGGTGATATTCTTGGTGAAGGTGTGAACTTCCAGAGTTCTTCCTTCTTCTCGTTGCCTGATGGGTTTGTTGAGCTGTGTCAGGTTGTTCACGTCACATCGTTGATCTACTTTTGTCCGACTTGATAATAATATAATAACATTAATAATAATAATTCCTCATGGTGTGAATGTGGCGTTGAGTGAGGTTCATCCCACGGTTCTCCTCCTTGTTTGTACGTGTGTGTGTGTGTGTGTGTGATGCAGGTGCGTTTGGAGTGTTGTGTGTTGGAGTGTGCGTGGGTGTGTAACGCTTTGCTTTCTCCGCTGTGCTTCGCCTGCTGCCCAGGTAACCCTAAGACCCCGCCCTGCCATGCCATTGGCTCTGCTCAGCCCAATGAGCTTCCCGCCGCTCCCAGTGCCAGCCAATCCCGTAACGGTACAGACCACATGTCTCTCTGTGTGCCACGCCCCCCCCCCACCTCTCCTGCTGTCTCACCTGCAGCTGGTCCTGTGTCTGCATGTCTGTGGACGTCTGTGTCGTGTGTGTGTTCAGTGATGTGTGTCTGTAGGTCAATGCAGGGTCAGTGTCTTTACAGTGATGTTATGAAGTCTCTAAGAGATTCACATCTCCACTCATTGTCTCCATTGTGGCTAACGAGTGTTTGGTTTGGAGCCCCCACCACACACAGACACACACACACACACACACACACACACACACACACACACACACACACACACACACACACACACACAACCATTACCCCACCCCCATCCTTATATTACAAAGGGCTGTTCCACTTCCTGTGTTCCTGGCCCAGAGCTGTGTTTAGTGATGCATACATAATATTCTCAACAGGGAACACACACACACACACACACACACACACACACACACACACACACACACACACACACACACACACACACACACACACACACACACACACACACACACATGCACACACACACCATACATCATACCAGACGTCCACCCTGTCACTATCTGTGAAATCCATCAGAGCCAACCTACACACAGACACACACCAGACATTTTGTCCCCTCCCAAACAGCTGCTTTTATATATAAAAGCATTTTTAAACATGTTTCTTGTTTATACCAACATTCTCTTCCAGACACTTCCTCTATATTATTGTACATTACTTTATATATAAACAATATAAACACACAGGCTGTTCTCTTCTTCTCTCCGGACGCCATGACGGTGCGTTCAGGCGCCGTGCGTACGAATCATTCTCCTCTCCGTCTCATGGGACTGCATCTCTAGATGCTCATCCTCCATCTCACGATGAAGCAGGTTACAGACGCTCTGTGTTCTGCTGCTTCATTTCTGTCTGACATCACCAAGGTTAAATCATCGATGCGCGGCTCATCGATCGGCAGGGCTGTTCTCTGTGTGTGCAGCAGTTCTGTGTTTGTCAGGATCAGGACGTTTATTGGACGTATTTGTGATTTACACTCATGTGCAGTGTGTGTCTGTGGTGCTGATTTGTGATGTTTTTTATACATTTTTTATCAGTCGTTGATTTCCTGTGTCCACCCACAATGGATCCACCGATGAGCAAACAGCTCTCCAGCTCCTCAGCCGCCCTCCACTCACCGGAGAGAGGTGAGAACAGTCGTAAGATGAGAAGGTGCAAGAAGATCTCATCTTAAAAGTCCTGTTTGTAAATAACATATAAAACCTTTATGTATAGAAACGATGTATAAACCTCTGATGCACCAACCTTATTTAAAATCTGGTTTCACTTCCTTGATAAATACAAATGATGGATAAACTTCACAAACAGCTTCGTCTTCTAAGGAGAATTTGAAATGAGACAGAGGCTGAAAAGAGGAGCGGCAGCTGATGTGTTTTATCATTATCATTGTCATTTATAGGAAATATTAAAATATTAACGATGTCCATTACATACGTTTTTAAGAGGAAGGAACATATGATACAAGAACTGAGAGCTTTTTATTGAAATAGTAAAATGTCAGTTTGAGTTGAGGTTTTTTTTCTTCTTTACTCACGAGTGTTTCTGATTTCTGTGTGTGTCTGTTTGTCGGTCTGTGTGTGTCTGTTGGTCTTTTTGTGTCTGTTTGTGTGTTTGTGTCTGTGTGTCGGTCTGTGTGTTGGTCTGTGTGTGTCTGTTTGTGTCTGTTTGTGTCTGTGTGTCGGTCTGTGATCCATCAGTGTCTTTTGTGTCCCATCGAACAGCTTCCCCCAACAACCACAGACCGTACAGAAGTTCCTCCAACCGCAGGAGCATCGCTGGATTCTCTGAAGAGACGTCCAGAGCCAAAACACCCACGGTGAGGCACCACACACACACACACACACACACACACACACACACACACACACACACACACACACACCATGACAGTGCAGATACATGTCGATAACAACACTGAGCATTTCCTTTATATTGATCCATACATGTAGAAATGTAATATTATTATAGATAAAGTAAAATAAAGTAAAATAGATTAAATTGTGGTTGAATTATTAAAGATAATCTCATATGTATGAATTTTAACTGTATTTTTAGCAAATATATGTCCAGATTTCTCCAGTTTATTTTAATGTGAAATGATTATTATTAATATTAATTGAATCTGATTTGCAGGGTGAGACGCCGAACACACCGGTCCGCAGTTCTTCCTTCAGGGCCAACAGTAAAGGCCCGGCTACACCAAAACGGTAGGAAACACACACACACACACGTACACACACACACACACACACACACACACACACACACACACACACACACACACACACACACACACACACACACACCGGATGACCTGATGTGGTGGTGTGTGTTTTCAGGGTGAGATCGAACAGGAGCCGCGCTCAGTCGCCCTGCTCTCCTGGACAGTTCCCGCCCTCTCCGCTCAGACAGAGAGCCACCACCCCCGGCACTGACGACAGGGGTCACTCTGAGGTCAAAGGTCACAGCACCCTGGAGAGGAAATCAACCAAATCTGAAACCTCAGAGAAGAGGATCCCCAAATCCACCAGCAGAGAACTGAATGCAGGTAACGCCACAGGGTCAAACACGTTTTCCTTCTCTTTTCTGCGCCACCTGCCGACTCAACCGCCTTTCCTTCATGTCCAGAGTCTCCAGGTACACCCACGGGCCGGAGTGTTGGTGGGACGACAGACGCTGAGGAGGCGTCCAGGCTGCTGGCAGAGAGACGACGTCTGGCCCGAATACAGAAGGAGCAGGAGGAGAGACAACGGCTGGAGGACGAGAGGTGTGTGGAAGAATGAATTCATTTGTCATGGGATAATATCTCTGCATCATCTCGTTCCCAAACACTTGTGTGAAACAGAAAAGAACAAAGGACATCTGTGAAATATGAATGATTGTTTTTGATGTGACAATTGTGTTTTTTTATTGATTTACAATTGAGTCCATGTTGTTTTTTTGTTCATAAATAATGAAAAATCTATTTTTTCTGACAAGCAATGAACAATAACTATTGTTTAAATCTACTTTGCCCCCTTATTGCTCATCATATTAATCACTTATGTCCAAAACATCATCTGGTGTGTTGCTGCTTTGAGTCTGGATTCAGGTTTCAGCTCCATTTCTAACACACTCGTGTATTTTCTAGAAATCATCCCATTTAATAACATGAAAAACTGTTTCAGAGAATATGTGCAGAGAATAGATTTCTGTCTCCGGCTGATTCAAATGTCACAGGTGATTTTGTCATGTGTTACTTTAGGCTGCGGGCGGAGGAGGAGCAGAGGAGGCAGCAGGAGGCCAAGGAGCGACAGGAGAGAGCGCTGCGTCAGGCCGAGGAGGAGAGAGTGAGGAGGGAGGAGGAGAAGAGGAGCAAGGAGGAGGAGGAGAGACGACAGAAGGAGCAGAGATGGAAGGACATGCAGGATCAGCTGGACAGAGAGGTCAGCTCAGATTCTCTATCTTCTGTCAGAAGTATTTCACTTGGTGAAACCCTGAGAACAGCCACAGAAACTCAAAGTGTGTGTCCCTCACGTTCCCGGATGTTTTCTTATTCCAGAGGGAGGAGGCGTTCCTGCGAGCCCAGAAAGAGGCCGAGAGGAAGCGACAGGAGCGAGAGCTGCTGCACATCCAGGAGGAGCAGGAGCGCCTGCAGAGGAAGAAGGTACCGCAGAGAGGATTTGATCTGCTTTAATAGACTCTCTGTCATCACAGCCTCCAAATGTACACGGACAAACACAATCACATAAATATATAAATCCCAACACAAAGTCGTTTCAAGGCTTCTCATCATATCACGCGATCTTCAGCTGTCATGAAAAAAACTCAACTGAAAACATGTCTATTCAGCATTATATTAATATATGAAAATCGACAATTTTATGGAAACTAAGTCTCCATCTGCTGCTGAAAATCATTTAATTTGACCTAAAGCTCCAGTAAACTCACTAAATGTAAAGAAATGTATTGTATTTATTGTGTTTTTACAGAGAATTGAGGAAATAATGAAAAGAACAAGGAAGAGTGAAGTGGAGCCTCCCTCCGGTTCCTCAGGTGAATGTTCGACCTTTTTATTTCTGTCGCTCTTTCACTCGTTTCTTGACGTTTTATTATACTGGGTGTTAAATATCTCCTACAGCGTCTGTTCTTTGTTTCTCCATCATAATCAGTTTTATATGAAAGGGAATGAGATCAGTCTCCGCTGCAGTGTGACTCAGCAGTGTTACACGTGCAGGGGGACAGCGCCACCTGGTGCTTATTGGCTGTAACTGCACAAGTATACTGCAGGGTTTGATGAACTCTCAGGCCTGAGGTGTCTTTAGTTACACTCGTGTTTTCACCCCCGTCTCTTTGTTGGTTAGTTAGTTTGTTTGGAATCTACTAACCTTGGTGGAAGGATGCATTATGGGTCAGAAAAGAACTCATTCGATTTTGATGCTGGTCTCGACTCTGATTTCTCTTTCGTCTGTAACAACAAAACGACAGTGACAAAGCAAAACGCTGTGTTTTTGCAGGATGTGACATGAGAGCCGAGGCTGCAGCCGCTCTGGAGGAAGACGCCCCGACTCCGGCTGAGGCCCCCGTCATCACGCTGGGGCCCCTGGAGAATAAGAGCTTTGTGGACGAGTTGTCTGACGGAGTCCAGTCAATGGACGTCAGGTAGGATCCGTGTGTTTACTCATATGTTTCCACTTCATTTTAGTTTGTCTGCACCGAGGTGATGCTCCACAAACCTTATTTTTGTAGCACTTTTCAAAAAGCAGGTTTACAAAGTGCTTCACAGAGATTAACAACACAAAATACCTGGAGTGTATTTTGAAATTCAAACAACTAATTGAACAGTTAATTAATTGTTTTGTCCCAGAGAAGCGAGAAAATCAATCATCCAAATCCTTATTATCAAATTATTGATTTACATAAGACGTAAAGTAAATAAGTAGATATGACAAAGAACTTCAGCAGATTATTACAACTGAAAGCTTCGTTTGTTGAGAAATCCTGGTTCAAACACAGATTCCTCTTCTCCCACATCTCATTCTGTGGCTCAATATAAATTCTTTACTGCGGCTGTGTTTTGAAAAGTGCTAATAAATGAAATATTGTGTCTCTGTCATCATCGTTTCTTTAAGTTCTCCATCTGTCTCCATCAGCCCCGTGTCCAGGGAGGAGCAGGTGAGCGCTCAGGAGTTCTCGCCCGTCACCGAGGGGACAGAGGGCTGCCCCCTGGAGCACCTGATGGACCTGGACCCCCAGGGGCGAGCGCATGGTGCCCAAACGCCCCCCTACCCAAAGCTGCAGGCCGGCAGCGGGGTCGGAGACCTCAACAAGAACCTGCTGATTCAAGCGTACAGCGCCGCCTCTGAATCCACCCAGCTCATCCACAGCATCGGCCCGAGCAAACTGGACGTCCAGTAGTCGGGTAAAGACAAGGACAGATGTTGGAGACGCAGTCCGGCTGTTTTAGAGGCGAAGACAGTTTACTCATCATGGTCTTGTTTTTCTCTCTCAGGGCCTTTTCAGCAGCCGACAGGAGCCAGAAGCAACCAAGAGACCGTCACCTCCGTCTGCAACTACAACAATCATCACATCACAAGCAACAGCAGCTGATGTCTCATCTGTATTATCAACCGCGCTCATTACTGCTCAGCTTTCAGCCACATGTTCGCAGTGACTCTTAGAAACACAACAGAGTTTGACTGAATCGTGCAAATGATGTGAAGTATATTTAAGACTGTGCGACCAAAAAGAAGCAGATGTCCATTTGAGAAGGGGAATTTTAGGAAAGTTAAATGACTATTATTTATCTGAACTTAAACTTTGTTCGTTTCCTAAGATTTAGAAGCGTAACTTGTAAAGTCTTCACACATTAACCCTGTTTTCATTAACAGATTGAACATGTTTTTACATGTAAGGTGTCTCACAAAGGTTCCTGCCGTGGGATTTTGATCCGTGGACGAGCTGTTAGTTCCGTCCTGTCCTCTGAGTGTGAACAGGACATCTGCTCTACACCCGACCCAGTTAAAACCAATATTGCCCAGATGCGTTGCCTCTAACCATCACTCGAGTATCATTTGCTTTAATCTCCCTGCTTTTGTAAAAACTCTGTAAATAGATGTGTGTGGGTGGTGGAGTCCGTCATCGTAGGAACAGGGAGCGGCTCTGTTCCTCCGGAGCTGTAAAACAGACGCTGTTGTGTAAATCCTGTGTAGCATCTTCAGTGAGGACTAGTTAGTGAAGCTGTGGTTGTAGCTGTGTGGGAGTGTCTCCTCCTCTCAGTGTTTCTGATGGATCCCGTGTGTTTATCTCACCTGCTCTTCTGCCGACAGCGACTCCTGCTTCTATGAAACCCAGTGTGTCCTCTGTAGAGTCGTCCCGATGCTGGAGAAAACCACCAAGAGCTGATATTATAACCCTGCTGTCGCCCAGTAACATGTAGAGCCTGTAGCTTCGGTTTCTCTGCTGCTCGTCACTTAACTGATGGACGTTTTGTGGAGAAGAAGACGAGGAGGGAAAAGGGAAAACAATGTCTCGTATTTTTATTTGCAGATCAGGAAAATATTGACACAGTGTGTTGTGTGTTCGTCCGGCACTGACTGTAACCACGCAAGCTGCGTTTTATAGTGTGCACTTACCGGTAGTTGTGTGTTTCACTGCTCGCAAGAAGATTACACCTCCGCCTCCGCTCATCCCCCAAACTAAAGTATACCTCACAGATTCACAATAGACTGGTGTGTTAAAGCAGCGTTCACGCTCAGCTCGTCACCTCCGAGGCCTTAAACGTCCTCTGTGCTTCACCCTCAGGATCTGTCTCATCCAGCATGTGCACTTTCACTGTTTTAAAGGCCAGAAAAGATCCAGAAACTAGAGACGCAACAATGTGATAGGAAGGTTGGATTCCAGGCAGAGGCCCTCAGGGGCCCCAGAAGTGTGGACGATCAGGGCTGTAACCAGGATTTTAGATATACTTGGGTAATAAGTCTACATCCCCCCCTAAACTCACACCAAGTTTAGAGTATTTAACCTAAATCACATTCCCTTCATTCATTTCAGTCTGGTGCAAAAAACATTCCTTCAGTTCTAAATGTCACTGATTGAGTTTATTTGGCCTAAATCTGTCTCAAAATATTAGAATCAGCCTTAAACATGCAACATGTTCAGTATGTGTGTAAATGTAGAATGTAAACTCCTTCCCCCAAAAATACTGAGGATTCCCTCTGTGTCCTCACCTCCTTTGTTTGAATTTATATATATCGTACTCATTCGTTTCATAATCCTGTATGTGAATGTGTAAAGAAAGATGGTGGTGGTGGAAGTATGATCTACTGTTTGGGAGCCAGACCTTTTTCAGGGCGAGGAACCAAAGTTGGATCCAAGTGCAAAGAGAGTTTCCGTAAAAAGCTTCTTGACGTGGAAAAGGGTCTCAGCTCCTGCACCATTGAAGAAACAAAAGTGTTTCCTCGTCACTGCTGCAACCTTCAGCTCGTTGTTTTACGTTTTCACGCTCCTGTCCCCCCCCCCCCCCCCCCCCCCCCCCCCCCCCCCCCCCCCCCCCCCCCCCCGGCCCCCTGTCGGCATCTCCACGTCCTCCGGATTCTGCTGAAACTCATTGTAAGAGGGTCTCCTGGGTCCCCTTGTATAAGACTTAAAAAATAAAGGACATAATGTTTATCCTCATATAACTTAAACCCTGTGACACTGCAGCTTGGTGGAATATATCATTGTAGACGTGGTGCATGGATAACTGCTGAAAAAGAACAATAAACTTCATCAAGCCATTTGTGTCGGTGAACTGGATGAATTAAGAAATGTGTGATAATGGGAAACAGGAGGCAGGTGACAGAGTGAAGTTTAGTCTCTGAGTTTCACAGTAAGAGACGTGCAGGGCTCAACGCAGCCACTTTTATTTCATTATATCTCACTGTTTATCGACTCTATGCTGCACTGACATTAAAACTGATCTGCAAAAACTGGCCTGAGGAAGGAACTTTTACTTAAACAGCTGAAGATATTGATTAGAATTTAACACATGGGATCTTTTCAGTCAACACACGAATGAATAAAAATAAACTAATTCATGTTTTAGTCACATCGTCACTGGCAAAAAACATAACTGTACTCTAACAGAGCATGAGCATAGAAGGTGTAGTAATAATAATAAGCTTTACGAATAAAAACACATTCAAAATGTCATAAAACAAATAAAAACATAGTCATAAAAGAATACATTTCCTAGACGTGACATAAATAATTTAAATACTATGATAGAATTTTAATATTTGTTATCATTTACTGAAGTACTTGCAGATATAAACAAGCATGCACGCCCTAAAATACCAAACAGTGAATAAAGTAGTTTCAAATAGTAAAATCAAGCCTGAAAATACTCTTACATGTTAATTTATCAATAAGAATAATCCAATAATATGATAATAAAACCCTGAAAAGCAAATAATCTGCCAAAATAATTATTAGTTTAGTTCACAGCTACACTTTGAACAGAGGAACTTTTACAAACATATAAATATAATTATACTCGTGTCTGTGTTTTTTATTTTGTTGCTGTTCAGCTGTGGATTAGCACATCCGCTGGTTTTCTTGTGAAAAGGCCGCAGCGGGAAGTGGTGCACCGGGTGTTTAACGGAAACGTGAAGTGTTGAAGGTTCCGGACATTTTTAAACTTCAGAGGAAACGTCAGCGCGTCTGTTCGGATCCGGATCATATCTGTGCATAGACACGTTTTTAATTTGACGTCTCAAACGTTTGCTCTTCGCTGTCTTATCGCGCTTGTCCTCGCTTTTGCTAACGTTAGCCACGTTCACGTTAGCCACGTTCACGTTAGCCGCGTTAGCCGCGTTAGCCGCGTTAGCCAACACTAGCGGGGCCTCGGGTAAGTGCACTGCGCAGCGTTAGCTTAGCTTAACTAGCATTGGTGTTCAGTTTCTATTAAATGGTATTAAAATGTATTATTACATACAAATGTGTTTCAGTTGTGACTCAAGTATAAAGTGTTCCAGGTCTTTAACCTGGTTATTATTCTCCTGGTTGATAAACACATATGTTTAGTTAATCTGCTGCAGTGTAATGATCAATTAATAGAATTATATTCAAATAATATACATCTATTGTAGTTCCAGGTCTTATTGACTAATGGTTCATTTACGTTTATTAAACTGCAGATTACAAATATCAACACAGCAGTATAAAGTCGAACCTTAAAGAAAACACGAGTTATTAGTTTACAGTAATAACCAGTTGTGTTATTATTTACATAATTAAACTGGTTGAAGATTGTGAAATATCTTAAATCTGCTCCTCATGTTCAGTTGTGCAGCGCTTTAGTTTGAAATGTCTTTGTAAATGACTTATCAAACTTATACACATCACAGCGATATGATGCAGGAAGTTGCTAACTTTAATAATAAACTAGGCTGTCACTCAATAGCATATAAAGACAGAATATTAGAGACAAATCTTAATCTTGAATAGATGGATAACTTTATATCTGCTGTCTGTTGCTCTTCAGCCTCAGACTTTGAGGATTCTTCAGTTTTCTTTACAGAAATAACATAATGATGATATAACAACAACGACAATGATGATGATAATAAATTGGGAGGCAGTCCATCGTTAGTCTTTAGTTAACGGACGGTTCTTGATAAAGCAGTGAATTAACCGTCTGTTCTTGCAGCGTTAACCTGAACGTAAACTTCTACTTTCTTTGAAGGTGGAAAGAATGTCACGATCACGGTCTCCTAACTACAGGTAAACACTTTGTCATAATTTAACGTCAAATATATTTGTGTTTTTAAATTTAATCAGTTTCCAAAGTGACGTAGTTTATTTTTTTCAGGAGGTTTCCATGGGAGGAATCCAACTTTGATCCTCATAAAATCCTCGCAGAACTGGATGAGAATCCACATAACAGGAGTCACCGCCTCAGACAGACTCCTGAAGAAGACTGGGGCTTTGACAGGGAAGAGATGTACCCAGAAGGCCAGAGAAGATCCCCTCCTTTTCCAGATGACCATTTCCAGCTTGAGCATCAACGCCGTCCAGATGTGGAGGAGTTTTACAACCGTGCGTCTTCACCTCACTATGATGAGAGGGGCTACGAGGGTCGGAGGGTTTCGCCACCGCGCAATGCCGGAGGGGACAGCGATAGACGCAGAGAAGGGTTTCAAGACCAGAGTTATGATAACAGGGGGAGGTTGCCCCGCTCTCCCCCGAGTTTGGTGAGGGAAAGGTTGCCACCGAGGTCTCAGGCAGTTCACCAACAGAGAGAGCCGGGGATGGGCTGGAGGGAGGAGCAGGGCAGAGGCCCAGGGAGGTTCAGAGACCTCAGTCCTGCTACGAGAACAGACGACCAAAGAAGTGGAGCAGGTAGGGAGAGAGGTAGGAGGCATTTACAGGGTCCCAACAGAGACCGACAAAGGGAGGAGCCACATCAAGAGAGGAGCCCCCCCTTTAAAAGGCAACGGAGAGAAATGGATGACGCCAATCACCCTGGGTAAATTTCAAGCAAAATGCATCGCAGCACTTTCCAAGAAGGAAGAATTCAGAGGATTCTCATCTTTATTTTCCATAGAGCAAAATCCTTCACTCTCTTTCGTCATTTCTTATTTTCCTTCAAACAAAACACTAATCTAACATATTGCATGGCTTGAAGTTTTCTTTCTTTGCCGGCTCTGCTGCCTCTTAAACATTTCTGCATGTTTTCTGTCGTACGTTCTCTAGTTGTTAATGCGAGCAGCAGCTGTAGTATTTAAGAATCCTGCCACATTGGTAACTATTGCTATGACAAAGACTGAGAAAAATCCAAAGCTAATGTCAAGTGTAGATTTAAAAGCAGATGTGAAGATGGACATTCCCATGAATCATTGTTGAACCATGTCACCTCCTCTTATGCTGTCACAGGTACAGGAATGAGGAGGAGTTTGGGGAACAGCGTTACTCGGTGGAGACGCCCAGAGATGGGTTTGGAGGAGACACTCAGGGGAGCCTCCCCCGTGGAGATGTCCGACCCTTGAGACCACTTGTCATTGAACATGATCACGGTATCGTAAATGTCAAAAAATTGCCACAGTGGGAACAATTAGCCAAACGCAGAGATCTTGACTTTAATCGACAGAGGAGTCCCCGCCCACAAGGCTCCTCGCAGGAGCGTTTCAGGACGTCAGACACACGGTTGGATGATCGGGAAGACGTGAGAGGACGCCGTTTTCAAGATAATTGGAGAGATTCCAACTATGTTGAATCTCGGAGGAGCCCTGTGCCGCAAGACAGACCAAATACCATGAGATATGGTAATCGAGATGGGTCTTTGAACCCCAGGGGGAGAGGTTGTCCTCGTCCTGGGAGAGGGAGGTTTAATCGTGGACAGGTCGGAAGGGCCGGACCACTCAGGACTCAACCACGTTTACAGCAATCCTCCCAGGGATACCAAGATCTTCCTCATGGAGAGCAGAGACTGGGATATCGACCCTTCAGAGAAGATGGTAACAAGGATCCCATGGAAGGGGGGCCTCGCTGGTCAGAAGAAGACAGACTTCAAGAGCGGGAACATGACAGGCCCCGAAGTCTGGAGCAACACTTACTGAGGGATGACCTGGACCCCAAAATGCCCCGTGGATGGAGTGACAAGAAAACCAGTAACATGGCCGCTGTGAAGGAGGAAACGTTAACCATCAAAGTAGACATGACCCGACCCATTAACCAGAACAGGTAGAGTATTTTTTATTACAACTATCAAGGGTGAGTGGTGGAAGTTCACACTTCTTTCTCAGCTCATGAAGAGCTGCTGCAAGAAGAGGAAAGAAACGACCGGGTGAGAGACTGAGAATCGACCTTTTCATTGACCTGGATTCGGTTGTCGTTGATCCAAACACTGATGTTGGCACAATTAAATTATGTGCTTTGGCTTTACTCAATCAAGATGCCACGCAGAAGTTTCTTCAAGTGACTAAATATCTTCTCACAAAGGTAAAGTTGCGCTCACATGAAAAAGTGACGTGGCACCAGAAAGAGCTGCTGTTCAAACTGAAGACCCAGGAAATGCTCTTCATCCTGAAGGAAGTGATCCGGAGCTGAGCTTTGGGAAAGTGACCATGTTGTCGTGAACAGGCGTCGTCACCTTTTCAAATGGAGACAGGTTTCATTAGAAAGAGATTTCAGCTGCATCTGATTCTACTGAACTACTCAGCACTTGATACTTTTGGGAGAGTTACCTGAAAACAAAATGCACAGGTGAAGAAGGACCTGATGAACGGAGCCGACAGGAAACCGGAGCAGCTCAGGATGACACATTCTGCTTTGTCAAAAACTTGACGAAAAGGAGCAAGAACAGGACTGAACAGCCGGAACCTTCTCTGGTTGAAGACCACAATTAATGTACAAGTTCTTCCTTTATTGGTGAAATCAGTTGGAAAGAAGGCACATGACAATATTTGAGGAGAGGCTCCGGCACTCGAGGCAGCAGATTCAAGCTCCAGTCATCATCTCACATGTCGGTTCTTCACAAGGATTCCAGAAGACGCAAGAATATAAAGATCTCCCTCTACAGTGAGGAGGAGTGAGCTGCAGCAACGGACCATCACACTGTGTCACTGTGACCTGAAGTGAAACCAAAGACACCTCGAAGAGCCTTTTGATAAGACCGGACCCAGACTGATTCCTCGTCACTCGAGTCATTTTACTCTGAAGCTGCTGTGACACACACTCAAACACCACTTCTTCTAGAAGTAGGTGTTGAAGGAATGTTGCCGTGTCATCACCCAGTAAAGTGGAGTTTGGTGTAAACTTCCAGAACAAGTCTTTGGAGTGTCACCTTGAGAAGACATTTTTGCAGATCAGCAACATCATTAGTCGAGAAACCTGTGTATGAGACAACAATGATCACGTTGTATGAGCTCCTGATCGATGCTGCACCTGCTGCCCCTCGTGTGAGTGACGTCTGGCCACTGACTCATCTGAGGAACAGTCGGTGTCCAAGTCATGAGGCGTAAAATCCTGGAAGGATTGTCACCCTGTATGTTACAGAGGAGAATTCCAGCAGTGGTGGCACAGACCAGGGTGATCTGTGAAAACATGGATGTTCAGATGTGCAAGTATCAAAGTTCACGTAACTCGTGTCTCAAGAGGAGAAACCAAGAACCAGGAAGTATTTATGGATGGATGTTTCAGTGCTCTGCGAAGAAGACGACCATGGTTTGAGAGTGTAAACGGAAGAGGAGAACATCTCTGAGATGACTTCACACGATGCTTTTTAAGAGCATGTTCACAGTGATTGGTTATGAGCCACGTTGGAAGAACACAGCACAGGTTGGGAAATTGTGGAAGAACTGGGAGTGTTTCTGTTCATAGTTGATAGAAGATGCAGATGAGCAGCTACTGGAATCAGCTCCTGGAATTTTTGACTGTTAAATCAGTGTCATTTTGGAAAGAGGATCCAAAGCATGTTCTCTCTGGGGCTGCAGACACACGTGCATGTTCAGAAAAACATGAACAACTAAGGAGTCGTCGTCTTGTCCAGCGTGAAATTAACTGAGATGGAAATGGAACGAGCTTCACCAGCTTTGTCGACAGCCAAAGTAGCTGGTAAATAAGGAAACATGCCAACCACTCATTTCTTGTTTCAGTTAAACAGCATAAATGTAAATTCATACCAGAAGAAACTGAAGCAATGAACAATCTACAAAAAGGAGAAAATAAAGCTGTCAATATAATCATGGATGATTCTAAATTGAGCAGCGCTGCAGACATGAATATCCTCAGTTTTTTGAAAGAAGAAATTGAAGCCATGAAAGTATAATGGCCCCTAAGTGGAATTGAAGCAACATCTGTGCCGTGAAGAGGAGAAATCAAAAGATCCTGGAAACGTACTGTTGCTTATCTGAGAAGTTCAGGCCATGAACGTAATGTTCAATGCAGATAAATGGAGGAAACTTCTGCTTCATCAGTGCCGTCGGGAGGAGAAAATGGATTCTACACCCAGAGATAAATATCATCATTACAGTGGAAAGGAATTGAATCTATTGGCAAAAACATGGAGAAGTTGAGACTCTGTCAAATCTGTCAAAAAGGAGAATTTGAAGCCATGAACAGAATCGTTGATGCTGTCAAATCAAAGCGTCGTGAAGAAAAGATGCTGACGTCAACAACTGTGTCACAGATTTTGGATCCAAAAACTACACGAGCATCAAATGAAATGCTGAAGATCGTGTTGGGCGACTGGAGTCATCTCCACCCTGTGAGGATCAGTGGTTCGAACTGAGAACCAGCTGAGTCACACTGAAGATCTGATAAAAACAAGAGAAGAAGTGTGAACTTTCACCCGACCTTTTAACTCACCTGTCTGTTTAAAAGAGGTTTATCCTGGTTTCACATAAACATCCACTAAAAGAGGACGAATCCGTATGATTTTGTGCGTTAGAGGTTGAACCTCCCTCTTTCTAGTTAACAGTGTTTTAGTTACTGTCGTATGTGGATCATGTGAAAGGTAAGTGTCGGGTAAGGTAAAGCTGTTTGTATTTATCTTCTTTAGCTCATACGTGTGAGTATTTCAGCTAAAATATTCAGACTCACACTGAGAATATTACTAGTGTTTACAAACTGGAGGTTTCCCAGTCACCTTATCTGGTAGATAAAAGCTCCTCAAGTCATTTGTCTTCTGTGTATTATTTCATCATGTGTGGTCGTTCTCTGCTGTTTTTAACCTTCATCTCCCACCTCCTCCTCCTCCTCCTCCTCAGCAGCTTGCCGTGTTACTCCTCAGAGAGGCAGCTCTCTTTAGATCTGGTCAACGTGGGGCGGCAGCGTCTCGACTTCCTGCCCATGCTCGAGCACTCGGGCACATATCAAGAGACGGCCATGCACACTGGGACGTTTGCCCAGGAAATCATCACGCTGGTGCACCATGTCAAAGGTCAGCACAGCGTCCACCGGTCTTATCTGTACCTGTCGGGATTTAATGGTGAAACAAACTAAACCTTTGGAACCAGGTCACCTCATACAACCACATTTAAGTTCACTCAGTCCAGACTCTTATTTGGATCTGCACCAAATCACACACGATCATAAATATCAGTTCGCTAAACCTGACTTTTTTTAAATATCACAATCCTCCTTTGTGGAAGCAGTGGTCAACAGTTGGCCAATTATTATAGATCTTGGCAGAATGTATTTTATTTTAACTGATTGCAAAGCACATGGAACTTTCACTGGTCTAACACAGCACATGGTTCCTTCTGCAACACAAACAAGTTATAGGCTCTTCCACAGTTTCCATATCGATGTCTGTGAAAAGGCTCATGTCTGCCAATATTATCTGATATGATTGATATGTCAGTCGGGCTCGTTGTTTTTGTGTAGCTTTATATTGTAGGATATGTATAAATAAATAATTGTGTTCTTGTCTGTGCTTGCAGAGCAATATTTCAGAGATGATGGCCTCACCCTGAACGAGCGTTTCTCAGTTCCTCAGACGAGTGGCTTCTCTGAAGAGGAGACGGTGGAGCTGACGCTGGATGAGCGGTTCAGTTCAAACCGGTGCGTCTGGAAGTTTCTTGTTTTCTACTGGTTCTCATATATTGGTGCTGAAGTCTGAATCATACCACAAAAAAAAAAACACTAACATCAAGCTGAAGAGTAATATTGAAACAGGAAGTTGTTGTTTTCTCCTCTGCAGAGGCTTCAGTCTAAACATGAAGTCGCTGCATGATGACGATGAGCCTCTGTTCTCCAGACTGGAATCCATGCAGGTCAGTAAACGACTCTTTCTCTCAAACCACCGTGGCTTCCTGAAATCTGACTGTGGATTAGCAGAGATAATTGTAGTTCTATGGGAATTTTCCTGATGAATCCACAAGTTGATTGTTTTGCGCTGACGTTGTGGTGACAGGGTTTGAACCAGCAGCTGGTGCGAGACCCGGGGGACCTGAGGCACGACCTGGAGAGGAGGAGGCAGGAGAGACTGGAGGGTGTGACGGTCACAATACCAGGGGGCAGTATGTCACAGCGCCCCCTGGGTCAAGTCAGGTGAGCCAACGGTTTCATGTTTCATGTATCACTGTGGTCCTCAACCGCTCGGGTCAGTGTTATCATCTTAACTTTCAATGACTTCATTCTTCTGCCACTTGTTGTCATGTTTGTGTCAGTGAGCCAGAGTTCATTGACGAGATGTCTCCGCTGGAAGACGACAGATTCTCCACTTGGCCAGAGGAGCAAAGCAGGAGACAAGAAGGCAACATGGTGAGTGTTAAAGAACTGTGTTAAAGTGGCGCTTCAGTCGAGTGATGGGGACGATATATGCATCTGCACTGACGTCTAATGTGAGGACACAAATGTCAGTCAGTTGCTCCAGATATTCTCAAGAGTTCTGTCAGTGAGTCCTTGTGAGAAAACAGCAGGAAAGTTGACGGAACATGACAACAAAACACAAGACGGACGTGAAACTGGAAGAACACAAACATCTCAGGATGAAGAAGAGGAGCCGTACACGTAGAAGACGAAGACGTCAACTTGGAAACACGAGGAGGTTCCAGATCTTTTGGTGCTGAGGGCCGACGCCGGTGTGGATGAGCTGTAAACAACAACACTGATCTTTCCACAGCAGAGTTTATACGTCATGTCCGGCCTCCTGCTGCTCTACAGGCTCCGCCTCCTGCTGCTCTACAGGCTCCGCCCCTCGCCTGGATGTTCCCCACACATTCCTGTTGGTGTGAACGAGTCGGGACCCGACAACCTGCTGCTGCTGCTTCACAAACACTAACTACACAACATGTACACACACTGTTTTACAGAGTTCATGTCTGAAAACAGATCCAGTCATCAAACTGACTCGTCTTTTTCTCTTTTTGTTTTAGGTACCAAGAAGAGGAGCTTCGCTCCGACCGAACTCCGGCTCCCAACGCAGGAACAATCGCTTCATTAACCGGGCTGGACCAATGAGGCGACAGAACAACCGCAACAACCCTGCAGGTAAACCATTAACACCACTGAAATCTGAAACTGTTAAACCGTCACCATCAATTACCCCATTAAGAATTCTCCCTTTGACCAGTTGACGCATTACACATCAGCTTCTAATCATTCCTGAGCTCGTCCATCCATCCTTCCTCTCTGGTCCAATCCTGTTCCATCGTCCATGTTCTATTCTCCATGTTCTGTTCTCCATGTTCTATTCTCCATGTTCTGTTCTCCATGTTCTGTTCTCCATGGTCTGTTCTCCATGTTCTATTCGCCATGTCCTATTCTCCATGTTCTGTTCTCCATGTCCTATTCTCCATGTTCTGTTCTCCATGCCCTGGATCCCTCTGACTGCCTCTCTCTGATTCTCTGCTGCTCACAGGTCCGACCTGGTGACCGGGCGTTGGAAACGTATTTCATGTGGATGTTGCAGATTTTTTTTTTTTTTTTTACTGATGACACGTCTCATAAACACCAGCCAGTTGAAGTTTGTTGTGCTGAATTTTGGGCTTAATTGAGCCAGTGTTGATTCTGATCGACGGCACAATGCTTGTGGCAGCAGCGGATTTGATTTAATGTGAAACGTTGAAACCTGCAGTGCTGGAGGTTCACGATCTTGCGTCTTTCTGTTTTTTGCTTTCACATTTAATTTCTCTTCATTTAAAACTTAAGTGAATGTATTTAACATTTAAATCACAACTTAGCGAAATTAACCCGAAGAATCGGTCAAGATGAAACTGAAAAACTCCACTTTGACCGAGTGAAGTTTGGGATCCTGATCGTTCAGATGTCAGGAAACTCGCAGCTTTCAGCGTCGTACATGTGAAGGTTTCACTTCTTTTTGACGACCTGTAGATGTTTGTGTGTCTGTACAGAACGATATTACATTAAACCAGCCTCTGTGACACGTGAGCATCACCTGCTGCTCCTTGTCCCGTCTAAATAAAAACACTAAATCCAGAAAGTGTATTGAACTGTGTTGTACTTTATTTTGTCCTTAACAGTTACATCAGTGTTTTTGTTAAGAGTTCTAGTTAAATCTTGCAAAGAAAAGAGTTGAAAATACATCTGCAGAAGCTTTATTTAAAAAAAAAATAAAAAAAAAATCCAGTATTTGAACAAACATGTTTTAAAATCTGTTTATTTCAAACGTCGGGTGAAAATTCATAATAAAAAACGCAACAGTTGAGTTTCTCAACACTTGTGACACATTTTTCATGATTTGTTCATCAGAGGAAAGTTCAACTATTCAGTTTTAAACCTTTAAATGTTGAGGATCAGTTTACGAGTTTCAAAAACTGGTCCACAGCAACTTACGTTTTCAGAATAAAACTCAACATATTAACTTTACAGATAAACACAGATTCACCAACTCCCCTCGCTCCCTCTGTCATGAAGACTGACTTTATAAAATACGTGCAGATCATTTGCAGCATGAAACAGCGACACAAACCAAATAAGAGGTTGAGAACCGTTTGGTTTTAAGGCACAGAGACGATAAAATCTTTAGACCTGACATGAAACTGAAAAAATATAAGTTTTGAACTTTTAAAAGTTCAAAGATTAACAGCTTATTTAAATGCAACTTGCACATTGTTTGATGCAATGTTCCCCAAACAATGTAGTGTGCATTACCCAGTGTTTCCCACAGACTCATTATTTATCTATTATTTATTCTAGAGGCTGATTTTGAAAGGAAGTGAAGAAACAGTTTTAAAAGTAAAAGCCATTAAAAGCTTAAATTATTCAGACATAGACTAAAAGTAGTGTTTTTGTTTTAACCATAATGAGGCTTTTAGCATTTTCTATCTAAGCACCTGAAGAATGTTTGTCTTTAATGAAAAGTCCTTCAGTGAGGATCAAGACACTTTGGCTTCACTTTCGGGAGCCGTCATGTCGTCCATCTTTGTTTTACAGTCTAATGGAAACAGGTCAAGTACGTGCGAGACTCTTTATTTTCTCTATTTTCAAACTAAAACATGATTCTATGTTTCATTAAACCTTGAAATCACTGAAATATTCAACATGGAGTGTGTTACTTCTGCTGTGTGAACACTGTGTGTACTGAGTGTGTACTTGTACTGACAGTGACTCTGCAGTTACAGGTGTGTGTTTCCTGACCTCAAGTCTCTTTAACAACACGCTGACTTTCCAATAACCAGAAGTTCTCCACAGCACCAGATTGTTCGTCTTCATCAGCCCAGCGAGGAGGCTGCCACTCCCCCTGTGGGCCCCCCGGGGGTCCACCTGGGGCCGGGACACCCCCGCAGCACCCAGGGGACGTCTGGGTTTCCTCCAGAAGGTTCAGGGGTGAGTGGAGACGTGTTACCGTAGAAGGAGTTTGTGTGGTGAGGGCGTCAGAGGCGAGAGTCGCAGGGCAGAGGTCGAAACGCCACCTCCATGTTCTCCTCCATGATGATGTCAAAACGACAGATCAAAGGCCTGAAGACAAAGAAAATGACATTCATACCTTTTATCTCGATTTTCTTTTTTTAGACTTGATTGAGTGAGTAAGATTTTCTGGCTTCTGCTTCTCAGTCGTGACAATTTGCTGCTTTTCTGCCTTATGACTAAATATCCCTGAGTCGTCGTCATCAAATGTAATAGAATTGTGTCACTGAATCTCCGGTGGTGAAGAGCAGGACTGACCTCTCAGGATGATCCAGAGGCGTGAAGCGGATCCGCAGCAGGCGGATTTTGTATCGAGGTCCGATCACGTTGCCGGTGTTGATGCGGAGCGAGATCTTCTGGACCTGCTGCAGATCCTCATCGAACTGGGCCAGCAGGCGGGTGGAGGTGTACTGCTCCAACCGGTACAGCTTACTGCCAGAAACCAGGAGGAGTTTAATGATCACATGCAAATAGAACGAGGCTTCTTGATAAAATGTCTCAACTGAGAACCAACATCTGGGAGAGGAGGATCAGTTGCCATGGTTACAGTAATTTTACTTAAATTATCTTTGACTCCAGGTGTGTCAGTGACTCACTGGTCTATTCGAGCCTCAGTGAAGCTCCTGCCGCTGTGCAGCCGGATGTAGACGACACCCCAGCGGAGGTACTGGTTCCAGGTGACCATGTCCACTCTGTAGCTCAGTTCTGACAAACACAGGATACAGACAATATCACACAGTACTTTCATTTCTAAATGAAATAATCTCAGCTCACACACAGGATCCAGATTCTTTACTTTAATCAAAGCCTCATGGATCCTGCAAGTATTAACAGAGAAATGTTCTTCAAAGTACTTTGTCTACAAGTACTCTCTTGCAGAAACTACATAAATGCATTGACTATATACATTTAATTACTGCAATATTAGTTGTTGCTCATGTTAAAGTAAAATCTTTTCTACTTTCAGTCAGGTGAGTACTTTATTAAATTATTTGAGATAATTACATGTTTTGGTCTTTAAAATCTTCAGTCATTTCCTCTGAAGTCTAATTATTGAAAAAGTAGTAAAATAATGTAAATATAAAAGTACAGATGGCTCTAAATTGTAATTAAACCTTATCTTAATGATTTCCTAAGGGACTGTAATGTGGGGCGGTGATGACTCACTCCTGTACGGCAGCGACGCGGTGGTGCTGAAGAAGACTTTGGTTTGTCCGAGTCGCAGCAGAGTCTCCGTCCAGCGGCTGAAATCGTAACCTGCAGGTGATCAGACGTCAGTTCTCAGGTCACGAGCTCAACTCGGTACAAACTCACATTGAGTCGTTCAGTTCAAACAGAAACGAGCTGCTGACACAAACGTTTGAACCCTGAGACTTTTCCTTTGTATTTGTGTTGGTTTTTAACTTTTTAAAACAAACGGTTCCGTCGTACGACATGTCTTCAGGTGGACTGGAGGGGACTGCACCACCTACCGAGGACGGGGCAGGACGCCGGTTTGAAGGCCTCACACTGCAGACACCTCCCGTCCAGGAAGTCGCTGTAGGACGAGCAGGGGTAACCGGTGAGGCTGCAGGTTCGGTTCAGAGCGCACAGGTACAGAAACACCGAGCGCTGGTGGTCACACACAAAGTAAGATTTACCTGTGGGGGGGAAAGAGATGATGCTGCATGTGAGTGTGTGTGTGTGTGTCATAGTTTCTTCTGTTTTATGTGTGTGTGTGTGTGTGTGTTTACCTGCAAAGATGGTTTTGGGGCACCCTGGTTGGTCGGCTCCACCGTTGGCGTAGAAATCGATGTGACCGTGAGCTCCTCTCAGGCCAAATGCTGAACATGGAAAACACACGTTCAGTCAATCACGTTTATTTAATTTAAGCATCTTTCACAGAGAAAAATGACAAAAGCCCAAAGGTTATAAGTTCATCCATAAAAGAATCGGATAATAAAACATTAACATTTAGCAGGTGGAACATGAACCAAACTAAAAACTCAAGGTAAAGATGTTTCTGTCGTTTCAGGTCGTTCTTCTCTCACTGATGTTTGTTCAAGTGTTTCTGATCAGTTTGGTTTGAATCAGTTATTGATGATATAAGAACAGGCTGAGACGTGATGATTGACAGCTGAGACTGACTCCTGAAACAGGTGATATTTAAAGTCACGTCTCAGCCAGATCCCTCAGTGTGATCGTTTATCGTGAGTTCAGTTTATTTGTAGACGCTCACAGTTCATGTCAGTGTGAAGAACGTCCACGAACATGGCGTCGGAGGGATCCAGCCTCTCCTCCGGTGTGGCACTGGTGAACATCGGCCCGGCCGGGTCCAGACCTGGAGAGAGAAAATAAAAGAGTCCACTGAGACTTGTGTAAAACCTTTTGATACCAAATCCGTCTTTTCTGTTCTTTGCCTGAAAGCCACCGACACTAAGGACGTTTCTTCGTACAAGTTGTATTGCAAGTTCTGTATCTATGTTTGCAAGAAACAGGAACGTTAAAAGTGTTGGGCCATGGTTTTTTGTGAAACCACACTACGGCCTACATGTCCCGTCAAAGCCTGAAGCCGCATGTCCCTCCAGAACTCAGTCTCCCAGAGGGCATCAACGTCACACAGAGGTGTGAAACCCCCCCCAGGGACACAGGTTTCAACTCCCATTGGTCACTCTGGACCCCATGACCTGTGAGGTCACCGGGCCAATATAAGGCCTGTTCCCCCCCTCTTCTGTCTCTTCTGTCCTCTTCCTACAATCCTTCCACAGGAGGGAAGGCTGTGGAGCCTCTTCTCCAGCTCACATCCTCTTTTTCCATCCAACTCTTCGAGAGGAGCACAAAGGTGCAGCTTCCAGCTCATCTCACCAAGGAAACCTCCTCGCCCTCCAAGCTCTACCAACCCTCCTAGCAGCGATGCGATGTCCTGCAGGAAAACTTCAACCAGCAACTGAGCTACACCGCTCAACAGAATCACCAAGGCAAGAGCCACAGACTTGCAAGACGACACAAAACTGCGAACTGCACAGCAACTTCCTTTTTCCCCTTTCCGCGGACGGGTAACACAACTGGGCTTAATAATTATACTAGGCTAAGCAAGACTGTGTGATGTTTATAAGTTTGATTTGTGGTGTTGTGATATTTTGGGTACAAGTTATTGAGAAAGTAATGTTAGTCTGTTATGCTCTTCACAGTCTTTCGTTGCATCCAATCTAGTAACTTTCTCTAATTTGGCACACACACAGACACACACACACACACACACAGACACACACACACACACAGACACACGCATAACTCTTCACCTCATTATCTCTACAGGTCGTAAACATTCCAATAGGTGGAGGAAGGGTGTTATCTCTTTGGCCAGCGACCATTTTGGAAGTACACAGACACACAGACACACACACGTATACTCATATACACATCTTTGTTTAGTAATTACACTGTTTGTAATTTGTGTTTTTATACTTTATTATATTCATAATAAATGTTTTCCTTTCACAAATGCTTTTTTATTAATGTTGCATAAGTAATTTTGGTTATAGTTATTAATTTAATTGTTAATCAGAGTTCCAAATTTGTAGTTAGTACTTTTATGAGACTTAATCAATAAATTGGCTATCTTTTCCCTTCCTTTGAAGGGTGGTGCCCCGAGGTAACTTTAATCAATTAAAGTTATTATTTAATATTAATAATAAAAATATTAATATTTAATATTTTATTTTGATAACCAAATTTATTGAATGCCGAAAGGCACACCATTTTATGGTATCACGTTTGATGCATTATGGCACAACAAAAGTAAAATGTTTAAAAATGATTTATAAATAAAATGACAGGTTAAAGACATTTTCTGAACTTTTCCCTACAACCTAAAGTCTGGTCATGTTATCACCTGTGATGCGTCCGATCTTTCCCTTCAGGTTCGCTCCCACGAATCCGGCCAGGTGAGCTCCCAGACTGACGCCGATGAGGTGGACTGAACTCAGAGAGGCTCCTTCCTCCTGCGGACACACAAACACCAAACTCTCGTTTACCTCCGGCTCCGTCCTGCCACTCAGACACATTTACAGACGGCAACTGTCTTTGGTTTGGTGACTCTCGTTCTCTCACCTCCATGGTCATGATGAACCCGGTCAGGTTGTGTGCGGCCTCCCTCGTGTAGGCCACGGCAGTGAAGTAGTTGAGGTTCGCCGCCCCCTTGTTCCAGTCCATCACGATCACGTTCATGTCCTCCTGCTCGGCCAGCAGGCGGACTAAGTGGTCGATCCAGATAGGGGGCGCTCCGGTGGGCCGGTAGCCATGGATGACGAAGGCGGTGGCACGGGAGAGGTTGAAGAGCGACTGTGAGGCCAGGTGCTGGTGGTTGATCTCACGGCCGCAGTCCAGGTTGTCGCGGGTGTAGAGGAGCAGCCGCACGTACAGGCTGGTTCCCATGAAGCAGTGGGACAGGTTGAGGTCTGTGAAGTTGTCGCAGGGCTCGCCCCCCCCGCTCTGCTCCTGACCTGAGGGCACAGAACGGGCGACAGCTGAGGCTCATGGGAGAAGAATCATTTGTATATTTGATCGTGAAACAAAGCAGAGGACAGATCAATCGAGAACAGCAGCAACATTCACTGAGGTCATCGTTCTGACAGCATGAACCTGCAGGTCAGAAAGGTCAAAGGTCAGAGAGGTGTGACAGTAAATGCTGAGATCACTTCTTTGTCTGGTTTCTCGTAGGTGGGGCGTTGGTTTGACCTCTTCAGCTCCGACAGGCAGAGATCAGGCTGCAGATTGAATCACCTTGAGCTGCTGCGTCTGGGAATCACTCCACTCGTTGGGGAGCTGCTGTCATGAAGCCTCCAGTTTGACATTTTGTTCAGCGCCTCCTTGGTTTTTTGAAACAATACCCACGGTGCTTTATGAACTGTTTGACTCAACATGGATCATAATCTATAAAGTGAACATCAGCTGTGTTGAAGAAGACTTGAAACTAGAGATTGAGACATAAACTCCTGAGGAAAATGTTCACTGACGTTATAGACTCCGTATTTCTCATAACATTTTGTGTCCCCGCTGGTGACGCCTCGTTGTCCGGTTGTCCGTCCCTCCGTCCCTCTGTCCCTCTGTCCCGGTCCACATGATATCTGAAGAACGCCTTGAGGGACTTCCTTTAGATTTGGTACAAACGCTCACTTGGACTAAAAGATGAACTGATCTGTATTTAGCAGACACGGATCAGGCTGCTATAAAAAAACACCTCATCCCCTCAGCACCCGCCCCTCCATGAACACAACGGGTGATTACAGCTGTCAATCAAACAGGGAGGGCGGGGTTACAGGGTGGAGATGGCCCCAATCCAACCCCACATTAGTAAAGTGTGTATAACGGATGAATGTGTGTGTGTGTGTGTGTGTGTGTGTGTGTGTGAGTGTGAGTGTGAGCGACTGTATATTTACTTTTACAGCAGCTGACAGAAAGATATGCAGGCTTTTCTATTTTAACATCAACCTGGAGACGATGGGTTGACTTTAAATAATCTGTTCCTTCCTGCACCTCACTAAGCTCTCTGTACACACACACACACACACACACACACACACACACACACACACACACACACACACACACACACACACACACACACACACACACACACACACCTCTAAGTACGACACAGTCATGTTTCCCTCTGGTTCTCTCTGGATCAATCCCTCCTCGCTGATAAGGGTGAACTCTCACCAGATTCTCACCAGAGGATCATTTTAAAGTGATGACTAAAGAGCTGTGGGTGTTTTTCTTACCTGTGCAGAGCACGAGGAGTCCCAGCAGACCCACAAGTCTGCGGGGCAGCATCCTTCCTCCGACCACCAGAGGCAAACAGGGAATGAAGGAGGTGAAGAGGAGGAGAGAGCAGGAGCTCTCAGTGCCGAGTGAAGGAGGGGACTGAGGGAGGGAGGGAGGGACTGTTGGGGAGATAGAGAGAAAGAGAGGGAGGAGGGATAAGAGGGTCGGTTTGTAGAAGGATGGAGAGGTGGAGACAGAACAGAAGAGAGAGGAAGATAACATCTCAATAAGTTATTAATATTGTGGTGGACTGTTGGATACCGTCCTTATTGCTTAGCATGTTGTGTATCATGTTAAATTATTTTAGCCACGATAATCAAACATACAATCAGATATTGTTACAGGGCTGAGAGCAGAGTTATGAGATTAAAGAGTCTGTTCTGCATCTTGGATTATTTCATGTTCACTTCTGTTCAAACTACGTTTTATAGTTGAAACCAGACAAAGTACAGTCGAGAGACGTCAGCTCTCTGTGCTCAGGGGGCTCAAACCACCGTGGTGGGAAATCTGTGCCGACAAAAGTTGGAGCCCCACCAGCGCTGGTTATTAATAGCTCCACAGACTCTGACCACACTGCACCCAGCCCATGCTGCCCTGTACTCACTGTATTTCTACAGGAACACATGTAATTTAACATGGACGGAGAGAGCAGGGCCCCGCATGCAGACACGCTTCAAACGCAGTGAAACTGAGTTAGACACGGAAATCACAAAGTCAAAGACAGAAAGACACAGAAAGAGACTGTGGACTCGCTGTCCTCTGCACAATCTGTTTCCATCAGGTGAGGCGTCCAACGACACGACGAGTCTCTGAGTCCTAAGTTTGATTCCACCTCAGTTTGCTACTTCTCTTTAATCACATCGTATCCTTGATAACTGCAAACTTTACGAACAGGAATAAAAACCTTTTGTCTAAGAGCAAACTTTACGCAGTTGTAGGATAATATTATTGGCGTATTTTACACTAAAGGACACGTTAATAGCTAAGAATACTAATATGTGTGTTTTCAGCTCTGCAGACCTGGACTGAACTGATGCAGCAGATGAAAGATCAGTGACAGGTCACGATGTCCTGCTCGGCTAAAGAGCTTATTTCTGGAGGCCACGCCCTCGTCAGTCACCTGACCTGACTCAAAACTGAGACGTAGATTATTAAACCAGTTTCACTGTTTCTTCCTCAAAGTAAAACTCCGACAGCGACGGCTCAGTTTGAGCCTGAAACACGGAGCAGTGACGTTTTCTGATTCTCATGGAATTAAAGCAACTACTCATCTGATTTCTGTGAAGACCCTGGTTAGAAGAAAGTACCAGAAACATGTCATGCTGGTTAAGATTTAAAAAATATCTTATACCTTATACTAACACTGAAAAAAAATTAGACAAGCTGTCAGTTCATTGAGAGCGACATCGTTTGAGTAAGTTGATAGAAACCGTGCAACATTTGAATTCCTCCTCCTGGATCATCTGATCCAGAGCCGACGCTCAAGTTCAGGTTAAACCTCGAGCACCGTCTCATTTGGTAAACGAGTGTGAGGCTGTTGCAGGAGTCGGCAGGGTCTGAAGTTCTATTATAAGAGTCCTCAGCCAAAGCTGCCGAGATAATCGCAGCTAAATCGAGGGACCCGAACATTTTCATGTGTGTTAAACTGCAGCTTTAGGTCCTGATAATAGGATCCGACATGCATCCGTTCTCTGACACCATGAGCTGCACTTTCTGTTGTTACTGAACCGGCCTCTGACTCCGGTGAGCAAACACCTCGGCCATCGCCGACCCATCAACACGTGGTTTTCTGCTTCTTACAGGAGAAATATCGACTACACTCAGTCGAGTTCATGACAGCCCCCTCTTGAAACCACATTAAAATTAACTAGATCCATATTTTTATTTGAGAATCAGTTCTCTAGAGATGTCAGATTTGTTTTGGGTCAAGATCCTGTGGTTGTTAACATCTAGTCTACACACATTCGGGTTCACCGTGACCTTTGACTTTTAACCTTTAACCACTCATATTTGAGTCCAAGTGACAACTGCTCAAAACATTTCCTAAAGACAGACTTGAGATATTATGTTTATGATTAAATGTTTTGTGACCTTGACCTTTGACCTTAGTTCACCCAAATCTAATCTGTGAGTCTAAGTGAACGTTTGAAGAATTTCTCTTGAGGCGTTCTCGAGTTATCGTGTTCACAGAACTTGGACGGGTCCTGAAAACATGAAGCCTCTGGCCACTTGATGAAAGATGCTGACACATAAAAAAACTGACTTCAACCAAGCGACTGATACATATTTTGTGTATATTTACAGATTTACATCCAGTTTCACAGCCACAGAGAATTCAAACGCTCCACACGTGTAACGAGCTGACGGCCTGTGACGAGCACGTCTGAGCGCTGTTATTTCCCTGCAGACCTCCGGGTGGTGCCGGACGCTGCCTCCATTTAAGCTCGAGACGCTTTCACTTCTCCTTCGGCCGCAATCATCTTCAACACAGAGAGAGAAACAGGATTTTAAACATTTCAAAAACAGCAGCAAGTACAGAGGAGATCCAAGAGAGGAGGAAATCCTCAAAAGAACATTTGTGTTTGGGAGCAAAACGTCGGCTGCTGCACAAACACAGAGTCCGAACAGGAAGATGTCACCAAGGAAGAGGACGAGAAGGGTTTTAAAAACAAGAGCTGCTTGTTTGGTTGACTTGTATGAAACCTCGTGGAAGGATGTGACGTGTACGAAGGCGACAGAGCAGCTAAAGACCCAAAGTCTGGACTGGGCTCTGCTCCCGTTTCCCCTGAATCCACAGGCCGTGTGTTCAACATGAACCTGCAGTGATTAAAGCAGCAGACGGCAGGAGGTCAGACCAAAGCAGACGAGGAACACAAATCTGTTGAAGTGAAGCTGACAGGGAGCACCTGACGCTCCACCTGGACGCCCCACTCCCCGGGTCGCTGCGTACAGCACCTCCTGCAGGTTTCCACAGTGTACAGCACTTCAATATTTGCAGCCCTAAATATAACGCTGTACCAACGAATGATCAAATATCTTGTCTGTTGCTTTGTTATTTGTTAAGTTATTATGAGTATATGTCATTTACTGGCAAAGAAATCTTCCAAGAGGCCAGATTTAAATGTATTTATAAATTTGATCTGAGTCTAGTGAGGTCATAAGATCTGCTTTTCATGCAAATAAAGATTTAGAGAATGACGTCATTACGAGAAGAAAGTTGCATTTTATTCTCTTTTTGATTTTATTCTCAAAATATTACGACTTGATTCTTGTAAAGTTTTGACTTTAATTGTAAAATCACCACTTTTAAATCCCTGCACAGAGATGATTTATAAAAACTTTGAAACTGTCTGAATTTGATTTAACTTTGTCATTTTATTGTTTGTTCACACAAGTAAAACATCTTATTACCTGATATGTGGATAATTCTTTATTCTCAGACATTTGCATCAACAAATACAACAATTAAGACAAGAAAAACAAAATGTTAACATCGCATCAACAAAAGAGTTTTAACGTCCTTCAACATACTTTTGATCTGAGATAAAGTTCCATACTTAATAATCTTCTGTTTAATGGTAACAATTCATATTCATCGAGTTCATCTAGTCTTTCTGTATCTAAGTTAAATTCTCTTCAGAGAAATAAACTTACTTGTTTTTTATCTTCCTGTTCTGATCAGCACTGACCTCTGCTAGTGTAGATAAAGTGTTTCTGTTCAGTTAATCAGTCGAGCGTATCTCACGTTGTTCCTCTCTCTTCACACATGTTCACACTTCCTGTGAAGCTGTCGGTGGTTTTTCTTGTCTCTGTCTTTGTGGTGAGTGCTGACCTCTGTTCACATCCTCACACCACCAGCCCTCATCCACCTGCCAGGGCCGGGCCTCTATGGCAGCAGCGGGAACCCAGATCTGCTGCCACTCTGAGGAATGAAGGGCATCTGAAGGCACGTCTCGGTGTCTCCTCGCCATGGCAGAAGCTCTGCCGTTGTGCTACCACGGCACCATCAGCAAGAAGGAGTGCGAGGAACTTCTGGGAAAGAAGAACAAGGACGGAGCTTATCTGATCCGAGCCAGTGAGACCATCCAGGGAGCCATGTGTCTGTGTGTCTAGTGAGTACTTTTCATTTATCTACGTGTTTGTTGAAGTTCTCGTTTAAAACGTTTCATAATTTCACACCTAACAATAATCCTAATATTTATTAGATTACAAATTAATAGTCCAGAGCAAAACAATTATTGTTTGCGTAAACATTTGTGTTGGTTTTAGTATGTTTTCATGTTACCATTGTATTTTACTGCTGTATCAGTATTACCAGTGTTACTAGATATTATACAAGGATATTTTTTATCTGAGCATGTAAACAAAACCATATTTTCTCATAAAGCTCATCAATGTTCATCAGGGATCTTGATCTACTCTTCATTTAAGTGTTTATTTTACACTGTAAAACACATTTTACTCCGTCAAATTCATTTGTTTAAAAAAAGATATGAAGCAAAATACATTTCGTTTTATTCCGTTTGTATGTTTCCTGTAACTCCTCTGTGTGTGTGTGTGTGTGTGTGTGTGTGTGTGTGTGTGTGTGTGTGTGTGAGTGACTCAACAACGCATCATCACTGGGAATGTTGTTGTTTTTTCCGCTGATTGATCAAAGGTCAATTTAACAAATTACAGTCTGAAAAACACGAGATCAAGAGATCACCACAAATTATAGATGTGACGATGAGAGAGAAATGACTTCTTTTACAGAAACTGAGAGAAAGATCATAACTGTGTTAAATAGTGTGTTCTGGTTTCTGTGATTCATTAGTGTCGTGTTTTGTTTCTTGATCTCTGATGTTTGTTTGTGAAACAATTGAAACGTAGTTTGATTTGTGATTTGTTGTTTCATCTCTACAGTAAAAAGAAGGTGGTGAACACCTACAGGCTGTTTCAGACATGTACTGGACAGTACACTCTGCTGGTACACACACACACACACACACACACACACACACACACACACACACACCCACACACACACACACACACACACACACACACACACACACACACACACACACACACACACACACACACACACACAGAGATGTTACATTAGCGTTCACAAGTGTTAACAGCTCGTTACGTCTGTCCACTGATCTGATCTTCACTGAACAACATTTTATTGAGGCAAAACGTGTCACACCTTATTTATTATTAATGCATTTCAAAGTTCATATAATGACAAGCTGATAATGAGACTCGTCAAACATGTCTCGTATCCAAAAACTGCTCTGATGCAGATCGATCAGCTTCGATCAGCTGAACTTCACAAACACCAATTAAATGTTTTTTGTTTTCAGACTTTTTTTACATTCCTCAGTTTTATCGACTCTAAATAAATCCTATATAACTGTGACCTTAAAAGATAGAGATATTCAGATATTTACATCTGTACTAAATAACCCGTTGTGCTCAACAAGTCTCACGTTAAACATTAAAAACACAATATCAACGAACATGAAACCGTTGTTTTAACCCAGAAAACATTGTGGCTGTGATCCACATTCAGCCTCTCAGAAATACAGAAGTTTCTTAGAATCCAACGAATGCATAACTGTTATTTTTACAGTTTAAAGTTGTCATTTCATTCTGGCATCATTCTTCCTCCTCAGAGTGAAATAAGCAGAGATCAGTTTTGAACACATATTTCAGCTGTAAATGGAAACTGAGTAGTTATCAGCTCTCACACCACAGGAAGCTTCTGTGACGTTTCAACACGAACACACCACAGACCACAGTGATGGGCTGACAGATGCTTTCACATGTGCACATGTTGATCTTAATCAGATGGTCCAGTTGTCTGAAGTGTGACTTGGTTCAGCTCTATCGTTATCATGTTTGTTTTAAACACATGCCTCTCCAACCACTTTGCTGCTTAATGAACATGGTGGCTGCTTACTGTAGGTTCATGGTCACTTCTGAACTTGGGTCTTATTTCAAGTGGCTCTGTGAAATATAGTAGACTCACACTCTGCAGTATCACAGGGAAATGACACGATGTTTGTCATCTCTCTCGACTGTTTGCTGTGTCATTCCTTCAGACGGCAGGAGGTGTGCAGGAGACGTTTTTTAAGACCTTGGATGATCTGATTTGTCACTATAAGAGGAAGAACCAGGGCCTGGTCATGCACCTGCGGCACTCTGTGAAAAGGAAGACGGCCTTGTTGATCCAACCCCGAAGACCGCCTGAAGATCCAGGTGAAGAAGACAAGCAGAGGATGTTTGAAGAAGCGTCGGACTATGAGAGTGTGTCATATATTTAAACCGATCTTTCTCTGTTGATCTCTCAGCATCTTCTTTAATTTGTGACGTATTTCATCTTCTTTTCTTCTCCTAGATGTTACGGACTCCGTCTATGTTGACGTCCTCCCTGAATAACTTCTACTTCAACACTTGAAAAAAGTGCTGAGGCCCACACTGGATTTAATTCAGAAGATTAAGGAAAGAAAACATGGATGAAACGAGGTTCAGACGTTCATGTTCACTAGAGGATGAATTCTACTGAGCTCCGTTCTCTATTTTTAAGCTTTTATGTGAAAAGGGGAAACGACTGTATGACTCATTACATGAGACCGTTTTCTACTTTATATGAAACATGCAAACTTACATGCGTATGGAAACTCTTGACCTATGTAGCTTACACTATTTAACGTTTACTGAGCATCAGCGCCCCCTGCAGCCACACGTTGGGATTCATCCTGTTGGGCTCCTTGTTCAGCGATTAAGTGGTTTTCTTCTGTGTAGATATTACCCATGATCCTCTGCTTCCTGCCCCAGAAGAGCTGCAGCTGTAACAAATCCACCAAACTCTGTTCATGATTCTTCATGTTTTAACAGTTTCCTGCTGAATATTGGAGATAAACTCTGGTTTTTAATAACTGTTTTTAACTGATCTCAGTTCAGCTTCACTCTTCACCTGGAGCTGGTTGTGACAGTTGAAGCTGACTCTCAGTCAGTTCTTCTCACAGGAGATGGAACCCACTCAGCAGAGTCACAGAGAACAGACGCTCAGGGAGAGAAGGAGGAAACTTTCTCATGTTCACACTCACACATCAGACTCACTTTATTCAAACTGTTGATTTTGGGTTAAAAAAAAGTTGTATATTGTCGCATTAAAGAAATTCCTCAATGCAGCAAATAAAAAGTCTGTCGTTCAGTTTGTTCCTCAGCTGCTTATTTTCCACCACAGTCAACATCAACATACATCGACAGTCGTTCAGGCCACAACTTCAGTTCTGTCTTTTGGTTTTTCAATTCCGAGACAAACCACTTTAACCACTTTCAGTTCTTTGACCTTAAACAGACTCACGGACACAACCTCTTGTTCTGCAAAGATCAAATTCACGAAGACAGAAGAAGCTCACGCAGAGTAAAGAGTCCTCTTCCCTGCGTCATGATAATAATGATAATAATGAAACAGTCTAAGTTATTACATTGTGCCGCTTGGATGATGTTCTGCAGATGTCACATTATGTGTGTTCGGATTGTAGTCATTATTAAAGAAAGAAAACTATAAACCTTTTACTTATATTCTATCTGATTGGTCTGAACTCCTTCACTTCTCTGTGGTTCCCTGTGACTCTTGTATTTCATCTAAATCTCTTAAACCGTCCATCGTTTCATCACCGTGCAAACGTGAGCCCTGTGCATGTTAAGCAGACGTCTCTGTATGTGTGCACACAAACATCACCACACTTCCTGTGTGTTTCTCACTCCTCGAGCACAAGCTGATCTGAGCCAGTTTGTGCTGTCTGTCTTTGTCACTGATCATTTTCAAGCATTAGCTTCATGATCTTTACAGATATATGTAGTTTGACCTTTGAACATTTGTATCTTTCTTTTGGGAGAAGGTGTTAATGTGGGGTCTCATGTTTTCCATTTATTTGAATGGATTCTGTAATAGTGAACATGTTTGAAACGATCATATTATTGTTTGTTAGGTGTCGCTCTGTTATTTTAACTTTATATCTAACTAACTAAATATACACAGAACAAAAAGAAAGAATATTTTACTATTAAGGTACAAAATATTGCAAATGTGAACAGTAAGAAGATTTAAATCTCGACTTATCTGATTCAGTGATGTTATCTAAAAATATAAACTAATATACATTTTATTTTTGTTCTCAATTTTTTTTAATTGCTTTTATTTTGTAAATAACAATTCTCGTTTCTTGCCCCTTGGTTTTGATTTTAAGGTCCAGTGTGTAAGATTTAGTAGAAATGGATCTATTTAATATAAAATAACCCTAGTGATGTTTTCACCAGTGTGTTTCATCTAAATTATACAAATTGTTGTTTTATTTACTCTAGAATGGGCCTTTATATTGAAATACACTATATTTACATCAGGGGGGGGGGGGGGTTCCTCTCTATGGAGGCCGCCATGTTTCTTGTAGTAGTCCAGACTGGACAAACTAAACCCTTTGAGTTTTTATGAAAACTGAAACTACCACAGGTTCTTTCATGTTTGGAAGAGGAGGGGGAGGTGAGAGGTGTTCAGCTGCAACACGACACTTCACCACTAGATGTCACTAGATTCTACACACTGCAACTTTAAGGGACGCCTGTCACGATGTGTTGTCCCAGAAGATTGTGATGAATGATATTATTGTCATCATTCTGAAACCACTTCATAGCAGTGATACAATAAGAGGATAGCATGATAATAATAACCCTAACAAAGAGCAGTGAACTTTAAAATCTTAAGAACATACAGTCTGAAGTTTGAATTAGAATTACAGATATTTAAAAAAGGGCTGAAGCCACTGAACCTTATAACACCTGCGCGGAGGCACACATGCAGGTGATGAGTTCAGGTAATGAAGCTGTGAACAGACGATGCTGCAAATAAATACACCACTGAAGATTATTTAGAATGATTCAGGTTTCAATCATTTAATTAAACTGTATTACAAAGTTATTACATAATCATAAAAGTTCACCAGACGGTTTTCTTTAGTAGATGAACAAACTGTGTTTGTCCCCTGTGTAGTGTTTGTTTCGATAGCAGCTGAAGGCAGCACTAAAAACAAGACTTAGGAACCTGAGTGTGTGTCCGTGTGTGTGTGTGTGTGTGTGTGTGAGAGAGTGCATGCGCGTGCGCGTGTGTGGGTGTGGGTGTGGGTGTGTTTGTGTGCGAGATGTCTATATTCATTTGGTTCAGTGAACTTCCACCACCTCAGGATGTAAAATAACTTCCGACAGGAGAAGAGAACTTGTGTCACTGATGTTCTTCCTGTTCTTTTACATCTTCCTGAGCCTGATACATCAACTCCAATGAAAGAAAAAACTTTTTCACATCCAGCTTTGTTCAGAGATGTTGTTTCCACTGGAACACAAGTCAATGCATTGAGAAACTGTAATGTGGATTCTCATGTTTTATTACCATCAAAAAGTTTCTTTGTTACTGTCTCTCCTTTCTTTTACCATTTCTATAAAACAAAGTTGGAAGTGCTTTAGTATTAGAATAATATTTGTTTCCACAGCTTATATCTGCAAGTGATCACTGACACTCAGTCACACACTGGGTTCCTGTTATCACACTTTGAGTCTGTTTGCTAACGTTTGTCACTTCTGCTCTCGCTCAGGAAGAAGGAGGAGATTGCAATTTTACTCGTGTTAAAGAGGGTGATGTGTTGAACTCGAGGTCAGGTTCCTCTTTATTTACACCGTGTTCACTCACTTCTCTCATCCACTGTGATTGTGTCGGGATCAGTCGCTGGAGAAGCTTTTGACTCGTTTACTGTTCGTTTGTCTTTATGACTTCAGCTTCGGTTATTAGGAGTTCACCAGGTTTCAGGTCTGTTCTTCAGGAGCAGACACGGAGGAGCGGAGACCCGGTGGTTCGGTGAGTAAACTCTTGTTTTCTTAACGACAGGTTTTATCTCCACATGGGTTCACTGTGTGTTTCTATGTGCTGTGAGCGGAGAAGAGGAAACTGTTAGAATGATAACAGACAGTCTGTGGTCCTGGAGAACCGACCCCAAATAAACTGTAGAAGAAGAAGCTTGTTTCTGAGAAATCTGCAGGGAGTTTGAGAGGAAGTGGTGGTGGTGGGGGGTAGCACTGTACAGAGTCACTTTCAGTTTCCATCACACAATGTTCACAATGGGACTCAGAGTCTGTGAGTCTACAGTCTGAACTCTGCAGAGATCGTAGCTGCAGAGTCTGAACCTCCGCTGCTCTGACTCGGTGTCATGAGTCAAACCAGCTGTTAACTCGTCTCTTCTTCCATTGATCCACATCCAGTTCTCACAGAGTGACAGAAAGATGTCTGGGTTCAAGTCTCTGGTTGTGTTGATCCTCAACATGTGGACTCTCACCACAGCAGGTACGTGAAGTCTGATCTTACTCAGAAATCACAGGTTCTGTTTGAACGTAGTACTTTGTACAGGCATGTTGGTTTCCATCAGACGAAGCAGGAAACAGGAGAAATGATTGTGAAGGTTTATAACAACATAGAGAAACACATGTTCTCTCTCTCCTGATGTTTCACATGATGGCCTGATACGATGACTTCAACACTTGTAAACCGACTCTTCAGTTCACTAATCACAACACTGTTGGGATCCAGGTTTGAATACCTGCTCCTTTAATAGTCGCCTCTTTTTAGATTCGCAGTCAGATCATTTCCGTCGCTGCAGTTTCCTCTCAATGGATTTTATTTTCTCAAAGAGTCAATCTCTGACCTACGAGTCTGAAGTGAAGTTAAATAAAGTTAAATTGAATCGACCTCTGGCTCTTGACAGCTGGTGATCATACATTTCATCGCCCTCGCCAAAGAGCTGCCTGAGGAAATTGCCTTGTTCTCCTGTGTGGACGCGCCGGCACTGGTTGTAGTGTCTGTGTGTGGAAACCAGTAGAAACACATGTCGTAGAGTGGCCAGTGTGAGTCCATCAGCAACAACACGTTATTCCACCGAGTCACTGGCTGTTTCTCACTTGTCTGATGTTCATGGAGCCGAGGGTTTGATTCTCCTTTACTGAGACTTCACAGTAAAATAAGAACTGAACAATGTGGACTTGAACCAGGAGACATGTTGTTTATGTTCCACATCAAGTCAAAGCTCAATCAAAACCACCACCACTTCCGCTGGTGACCCTTCACAATAAAGGTCCCCAACAGGTACACCGCTTTGGATGACAGGAAACACAAGTTCATTGACCAAACCTTCACAATAAGTCAACTAAATAAATTAGCTTACATTCACACTGGGTGATGATCAACTGGTTCTGCAGCTGAGCTGCGTTTATACCAGAGGTTTATACAGAGGTGTGTGTGTGTGTGTGTGTGTGTGTGTGTGTGTGTGTGTGTGTGTGTGTGTGTGAGTGTGTGAGTGTGTGTGTGTTATTTTGTACACACACACACACAGGATTCTAAAAAAATGAATCTTTCTTTACGTCTAAATTTCCAGATCCTAAATTCTTCTCATCACAAAGAATGTTCAGATTTTGCTGAATCTCAAAGTCAATTTTCTAAATGAACATTTCTGTGATCAACACACAACTTTCCCAGCTTGGTGTGAATCTGAGCCTCTTTTAGTCCATATTGTTGGTTTGACAGTAAATGTACGTTACACATTCGAATGCCTCGTGTGGCAGGAGGTTGTTTTTGTGAAAGCAGCTCAGATAAAACTACTGTATGTTAACTGTCAACAGCCAAACAGACAGACAGTTCCATCAGGATATTTACATTCACAATCCGTCTGAGAGCAAATGCTCTAATTGCACTTTTAAAGAAGCTTCTATTCACCACAGTTGATCCTGAACTGGTTGTTTTTTTTACCCGGTGTCTCACAGATGTCTCCTGGGTTTTAGCGGAGAGCTGCATCTTACCCTGCAGTTTTCAGCCTGGTAAAGACCCAGTCATTTACTGGACGAAGGTGGAAGCAGGAAACACTCGTGTCCACTCCTACTACAGAGACAGAGACCAGTTTGCACACCAGAGCGAGCGCTTCAGAGGCCGGACATCGCTGTTCACAGAGCAGATCTCCAGAGGAAACGCCTCGATCAGGCTGACGGGGCTGCAGCTTCAGGACCAGGGCAGATACAAGTGCTTCACCAGCACCATCAATGGAGACAAGTATTCATTTATCAACCTGAGAGCAGATGGTAAAGAAACTCACAGTGAAAACAGAACACAAATACTAGAAATGATATTTGTCTCTTATTGCTGTTACCTTGTTTAACATGTGTACTGTTGGGTTGAGTTGAAGCTGATACTTAAGCATTGGACGTCTCGCTGCTTGCCGGCACCATTACCTCTTTGAAACATGGTTAGTCACTAAAGTGCAATGAATCCTGGGACAGGTTGGACGGGGACGGATCCACTCGTTGGAGCTCGGTCTTCAAATGCAGCCCCTGAATTGAGACACAGCTCATGTCAGCAGCTCCACATATTGGCTCATATGTGACATGTTAAATAATAAGCACAATAAGTCAAATTAATGAAGAGCTCCACAGTGCACGAGGCAAAGATGATCAATGAGTTCTAAAAGAGAAATGTTGTCTTGCAGCTCCGGTGCGTCACGTGGACATTGAGCAGGTGGAGAACAGCTTCACCTGCCGCTCAGAGGGGATCTACCCCGAGCCGCAGCTCACCTGGTCCACCAGGCCTCCGTCCACCGTGACCCTTCAGATCCAAACCTCAGTGAAGGAGACGGAGCAGCAGCTCTATGAGATCAGCAGCACACTGACACTGTCAGACAGAGACACTGTTCTGATCTGCAGCCTCAGCACTCGCAGTGGCAGGAGGAGCGCGGTGTGGTATCAACCCAGTACGTTTAATCTGCTCTATGGAACTGAACCTTTGCTTGTTTCACCGTACTGCTGCATATTTATATCTGCTCCTACAGATAACTGACATTTTATATCAATGCTGATTCTCAATCTTTACTTCGTTTGTTTCTTTGTCTGCTGAACAGATTTCCACTAAACTAGTTGTGAGGATGGAACGTGGGCCACAGGTCCCTCAGTAGAGCTCAGACCTCCACAAGGCCCAACAGTCTCCTTATGAAACCACTTTGAAATTCACCAGGCCCAAGATCTGCACCAAAGTTCACACACTCATAAATATCAGTCCTCTAAATTTGTCAGATTGTTTCTTCATCTTCATCAGTTATTCGCAGGGAAATCAATGAAAAGGTTGAAAAACGTCCTCTCTCACAATGGTAACGTGAAAAAACAACAAATCCTGGATCCACACAAACATGTGATGAGTTCTTCTCTGAGCCTGACCCATAACACACCTTCCTGCCAAGTTTCATGGAAATCTGTCCAGTAGTTGTTGTGTAATGTTGCTTAAAGCCCAACAAACAAATGGAACATTGAACAGATCCATTAGTTTTCTTTCTTTAACATTGGACCTTTCTGGACATTTTCCCTGAGAGGACAGATGTGTGTGAAATGTGGTGCAGCTTGAATTGACTGTTGGTCCTTGGAGGAGATATCAGCTCCACTGAGTGACCTTCTAGTTCAGTTCATCACTCCAAGGCCACACCCTCCTCCACATGAATCATTCTGATGATAGGAAATGTTCAGAAAGTCTCATCAGAGCCTGAAACCACATTCTGACAATGATGATATTATTTGATCCCTTTTCTTTTCAGCTCCCGTCCATGTGTCACCGAGTGGAACAACAATCCACTGCACTGCTCCAAACACCAAACCCCCGACACACCTGGTGTGGAAGTTCAACCACAGTCAGATCATTGTGGACCAGACCGGGGTCGACGGCCCCCCCAGGGTCTCAGAGCAGTGGAGGCAGCAGGTGGAGGATGTGTCAGCGTCAGGCAGCCTCACGCTGCACCACTTATCTTCAGATCACCAGGGAACGTTCACCTGTGAACTCAGTAGTGAAGAGGAGACGCATTTCATCAACAGCTACGTGACGATAGAGGAAGGTAAGATCCCATGAGACGAGAACTGATTGATGAAATCCTCAGAGCGACTGTCAGACCTTAGGCTAGTGCAGTGAGCCCTGGGTTCCTCCTGGTGGAGCAGATCCCCCAGGGCTCCGTCCTCCAGCTCATCAGGAGCATCATGTCCACATGTTGTCAGGAGAACATACAGGAACGAGGAGGCCACACACACACACACTACACTTTACACTGAAGACACATCACTGCACTTTGTTGATGCTACAGTTCTACTCTCTGAATTACAGGTTTTTCAGGTTCAGTTGCACTAATTGTGGTCGGAGTACTCGTTGTGTGTGTAGCATTAGGAGCTGGAGCAGGATTCTTCTACTTTGATAGACTAAAGGTAAATATTAATATTTACAATAATTCTGCTGTTAATTTATTATGTGATGTTTCTTCTAATGATTATTTCTTTTGAACTCAGAGAAAAAAGAACAAACACAAAACGGACCATCCAGAGACGATAAAGTAAGTTTACTGTATATTCTTTACTGAGAGTTACAATATTCTGCTCTAAAGAATAACCCTGTTGTCATGGAGATGCTGTAAACTACTTTATTCTTGTCACGTTGCTCTAACAGCTTCATCTCAGCTGCATCAGCAGACACATCCTAAAGCATCAGTTTCTGAGAGTTCGTTCAAAAACCATATCGATATTAGAGTGAAAGAAAATCTGATACCGATATATCGGCCAATAAATTTATGAAAAAGATTTGACAATGATTCCTAAGATGTCGTTATCAAACCCTTACGGCAAAGAAATGTAACTGAGACTTTATATTTTACAGTTTAACCATGAACTGTATTATTAATAACACAAATACAAAGAACTTTAATTAAAATGTCTGCAACTGGCTGAATAATCGAGTGGTTGATTGAAATCTGCATCCAAACTAGTTGAGGCCTCCTGAGGTCACCTGTCTCACTCCTACAGACAAAGAGTTCAGTGTGTGTGTGTTCCCACCCTGCGTTTGTACGCCACCACCAACCAGTGCAGTGTCCGTCCCTCCAGGTTCAATAATATGAGGTCACTGTAACCTTTGACCTTTGACCACTGAAATCTAATCAGTTTCTCTTTGAGTCCAACTGGTCAAAATGTGAAGAAATCCCCTAAAGACAGACTTGAGACTTCAAGAGACCATGAACATGTTGTGTGACCTTGACCTTTGACCTCTGACCTCTGACCACCTGAATCTAATGAGTTCCTCTGTCAGTCTGAATGAACGCTTGAACCAAATCTGAAAGGATTCTCTTGAGGAGTTTTTAACATGTTCATGAGGCAAAGAGGGGATTTACCAGGGTGAGGGTCACATGATCACGTTTTGTATGAATGTTGTGTTTTCTGATTTTATTCTAACAGATATTTTCTTTAATTACAGACTCAGTGGTTGTGAACTCTCAGAGACTGACTGGGAAGAAGTGGCCTCAGCTCTGAAGTCAGACCCCTCACATCTGAGAGAACTGGATCTGAGTGGAAACTACCTGAAGGTTTCAGCAGTGAAGCTGCTGTGTTCTGGACTGGAGAGTCCAAACTGTCGACTGGAGACTCTGAGGTCCTTAAATCCTTCTTCACTTTTCAGACTTTCTTTCTTATTGGGTCATTATTTATTTAAATTGTCTCAGTTCTGCTCTGCTCACTGTCCCTCAGTCATCTGTCCCTCACCCAGCCTGTCAGTCACGTCCACCTCATCAGCTCCATTCACCTGCACTCACCTGCTCCTGATCACTAAGAAAGTGTCAGTAAATAACATGTGGACTGAGGCCGAGCACTCGTCCTCCTCAGGTTTTCAGAATAAGACACATTCTTATTGAAACACGTTGGACAGTTGATAAGTATAGAAACAAACAGGAAGTGACTGTCAGGAGCCATCCCTACTTTAAACAGTGTTTAATTACACAAACCTGCTCAGTGACCAACACACAGAGAAGAAGCTGATTAATGAAACAATGGTCCAACATGTCTGATCTGATATTTATCTTCAGGTCACAGACTGGACTGAGGTCAGCAGCATGTTGAGAGTCTGTGTTGACATGATGACGATCCACAACAACAGGAGGACACATTCTAATATTCATATTTCTTTATTCAGGTTGAAGTACTGCTGTCTGTCAGAGATCAGCTGTTCTTCTCTGGCTTCAGCTCTGAGGTCAAACCCCTCTCATCTGAGAGAACTGGATCTGAGAGACAACGACCTGCTGGACTCAGGAGTGAAGGAGCTGTGTGGTTTTCTACAGAGTCCAACCTGTCGACTGGAGACTCTGAGGTCAGACATCATGTTTTAATGTTAAAGGTTCAGTCTAAATATAATGTTTATATTTAAATATAAAGTATTTAATTCTAAAGTAATTAAATGTAAAGTATTTAAATATAGAGTATTTAAATATAAAATATGTAAATAAATAGTATTTAAATATAAATGGCTCATTCTAAAGTAAAGAAAACAACAACTGGTACAATTCAGATGAAACTAGTGAAAACATCTCTAGGATTCTTTTCTCTTCAGTTTCTAACAATGGATCCTTTCACCTGAATCTTCCACACTGGAGCTTGAAGGTCAAAGTGCAGAACATGTGTTCCTAACAGTGAACACTGATACTGAGCTGAGAGATGTTTGTAGAATGAGCTGAGGACCGAGTCAGGCTCAATGTGACTGAAGTTTTACTGACAGAGAAACAATCCAATGCTGGACAATGTGTACATGTAATGTTTCTGTGGAAGCTAACCAGGACTTGTCCCGGTGGTCCTGTGGACTGACCACATGACAGCGTGCTGCGTTGGTGTTCTGGGACTGGGCTCAGGGTCCAGAGTCCAAGTTGATTATATTTGATTCCTTTTATTTTTAGGAGCAAGTTCTTCAGCCCTGTTTCTTCCACTTTGGGTTCATTTCCAACATGAAACCCTTCCTCTGGTTTCAGGACTTACACGGGGTCGTCCATGCCTTTATCTTTTCACCACTAGATCTCTGTCCCGCCCTGTACACACGTGTTCCTCAGGCTCCCTGCACCACTTTCAACTGGTCCAACTGCTGCTCAGATCATCGCCACTTCAAGAAAACATGATCATAGAACTGCTCGCCCTTTGCACACATCAACTGTGGAACATGTTCTGACAAGTGGGTCGGACATTTTCTGGAGCTGAAGCAGCAGCAGGAGATTGTCCGGGTCCGACTCGTTCACAGCAACAGGAACATGTGGGAACATTCAGACGAGGGGCGGAGCCAAAACACATATCTCCATGATAACCATGGTTACGTTAAGTTATGTTAAGTTACAGGTTCACTGTGAAGGAGTTAGTGACGTCTCCAGGTGTCGTACATGTGAACGTAGTCCACTTGTTCACGTGTACGACTCCTGAACATGTCCAGCAAGATATTTAGAGACATCTAGTGGTGAAGTTACATATTACAAACAACTGAACCCGAGGACACGAGGACTTTCAAGCTGTTTTCAGTCATGAACTCTGTAAAATAGTGTCTGGACATTTTCTGGACTTTGACTTTCACATATGAAGAACGGGTGGAGCAGCAGGAGGCCGGACATGACGTATAAACTCTGCTGTGGAAAGATCAGTGTTGTTGTTTACAGCTCATCCACACCGGCGTCGGCCCTCATCACCAAAAGATCTGGAATCTCCTCGTGTTTCCAAGTTGACGTCTTCGTCTTCTACGTGTACGGCTCCTCTTCTTCATCCTGAGATATTTGTGTTCTTCCAGTTTCACGTCCGTCACGTGTTTGTGTCCTCAACACGTCCACTCGCTCTCTGTGAATCCTCTGGACATTCACCTGCTCTATTCTCACATGGACTCACTCAGAAACGTTATTAGGAGGCTGCAGGAAAAGTTCCAGAAAATGTCCAGAACAACTTGACTCAGACTTCAGGTCTGAAAACAGAGACAGTGATGTTTAGTCAAAGTCCTTTATTTTCACACATGAACTCAGTTTTATTTACAGTTAAGTTTTATTCTTTATTCAGGTTGAGGGGCTGCAGACTGACAGAGATCAGCTGTTCTTCTCTGGCTTCAGCTCGGAGGTCAAACCCCTCTCATCTGAGAGAACTGGATCTGAGTAACAACAACCTGAAGGACTCAGGAGTGAAGGAGCTGTGTGGTTTTCTACAGAGTCCAACCTGTCGACTGGAGACTCTGAGGTCAGTTCACTGACTGACTTTTGTAGATCTCATATCTATAAAACAGCATTTATACACAATTTATCTCATTTAATTCAAATTTAACATAATTCCTCTTCTTACATAACTTGAATTCATTCATTAATTAATCTGTGACATTTTAAATATTCAGCTACTTGTTAAAACACTGAGTTTAGTTCTGGATTTCCTAAACTGATCTGCAGGACAGAGACCGGGTCCAAATAATCTATTTGTACTGAATCAGGACTCGTTTTCAGTCCAACATGTCTGATTTCATATTTATCTTCCATGTTATGAGTCTGTGCTGACATGAATATGTGTCTGTTAATTTCACACATGAACTCAGTTTAATTTACAGTTAAGTTTTATTCTTTATTCAGGTTGTGGGACTGCAGTCTGTCAGAGATCAGCTGTTCTTCTCTGGCTTCAGCTCTGAGGTCAAACCCCTCTCATCTGAGAGAACTGGATCTGAGTGACAACTTCCTGCAGGACTCAGAAGTGAAGGAGCTGCTTGATCTACAGCAGAGTCCAACCTGTGGACTGGAGACTCTGAGGTCAGTAGATGGTTGGAGTCAGTCCACGCTGCTTTCATCAGTATGTTACTAAACACAGTCAGTATCACAGATCCAGGGTCTGTGCTACCAAGCAGGATTTGTGGTTATCAGGTTAACTTCAGGTTTAGTTTTTTCAGTCCTACGAAGCTCGTCCACTTCTTAACGAGGTAAATCACCATGGTAACTTCTGATGAACGGCTAACCTGCTCCAGGTTAAGTTGGAGATCGACCCGTATTGAAGCTCCGCCCACTGACCACAGTGACTCTCCACTGTTGTGTGGTGCACACTCTCCTTAAAGGGACGGATAAGGGAAGTTTAAATCAACGTCTGGTTGGTTCAGTTGATCTCTAACTCACCCAGAACATCTCAATCTCTCCAGACTCATCCTGTCACCAAAACACCAGATGCACTCAGTCAGCTTCCTGAAGATAGGTCCATGTGTTTCTATTGAGGAGTGATGTCAGAGGTGTCCACCACAGTGTGTCCTCAGAGACAGTGAGACCGTGTGTGTCCTCAGAGACAGTGAGACAGAGTGTGTCCTCAGAGACAGTGTGTGTCCTCAGAGACAGTGAGACAGTGTGTGTCCTCAGAGTCAGTGTGTGTCCTCAGAGACAGTGAGACAGTGTTTGTCCTCAGGGTCAGTGAGACAGTGTGTGTCCTCAGAGTCAGTGAGACAGTGTGTGTCCTCAGAGACGGTGAGACAGTGTGTGTCCTCAGAGACAGTGTGTCCTCAGGGTCAGTGAGACAGTGTGTGTCCTCAGAGTCAGTGAGACAGTGTGTGTCCTCAGAGACAGTGAGACAGTGTGTGTCCTCAGAGTCAGTGTGTGTCCTCAGAGACAGTGTGTGTCCTCAGGGTCAGTGAGACAGTGTGTGTCCTCAGTCAGTGAGACAGTGTGTGTTCCCAGAGACAGTGTGTGTCCTCAGAGACAGTGAGACAGTGTGTGTCCTCAGAGACAGTGAGACAGTGTGTGTCCTCAGAGACAGTATGTGTCCTCAGAGACAGTGTGTCCTCAGGGTCAGTGAGACAGTGTGTGTCCTCAGAGTCAGTGAGACAGTGTGTGTCCTCAGAGACAGTGAGACAGTGTGTCCTCAGAGACAGTGTGTGTCCTCAGAGACAGTGTGTGTCCTCAGAGACAGTGAGACAGTGTGTGTCCTCAGAGACAGTGAGACAGTGTGTGTCCTCAGAGACAGTATGTGTCCTCAGAGACAGTGTGTCCTCAGGGTCAGTGAGACAGTGTGTGTCCTCAGAGTCAGTGAGACAGTGTGTGTCCTCAGAGACAGTGAGACAGTGTGTGTCCTCAGAGACAGTGTGTGTCCTCAGACAGTGAGACAGTGTGTGTCCTCAGAGACAGTGAGACAGTGTGTGTCTTCCACTCGTCTTGTTAGTAAACAACAGATTCAGATCTCGTGGCCTCGAGTTATTTATCTCGTTCACACGTTATTATGTCGTGGTCACGTAATATATTTTTACCAAATGCCACCAGGGGGCGCTGTAACTTACACATTGACACGATCCCAGATGTTTCACCAGCTGTTCTTCCTGCATTTAGCAGCTGTGACTGAGTTTCTTTTATTCTGGATCATGTGTTTGTTCTCCTCTGATTTTTATTATCGAACAGTTTGATCCTGGTTGTGAAATATGAGGCTCTGCTGTCAGTCAAACTGTCCATGTCTGTGATTGGTCACACACAGTAGACCCCGCCCCTTTTATGTGCACGCTCAGATCTCGATGAGGAAAACCTGAGTTAACTTAACGAGTTGATAACCAGCGTCATGTGACCACTTAGCCTGACTGTGTCTGTCAGGTTCAGTTGAGCTGGATCTCAGAAAGATCTCCTGGACATGTTGAAGTGTCTTCGTAGTTCAGGCCTCAGTGTTTCCTCAGTGAAGCTGTGAGAGGACAATGAGGACAGACGTCAGGATTGGACAGAGACACAGAGAGACAACAGTCGGCCAATCAGACGAGCCACAAGCTGCTTGGGATCATGTGATTGAGTTGACGTGAAGACGACAGTTGTTGTTGTTTTCATGTGAACAGGAAATGAAGCTGGACCACAGCTGACAGCCTCACACGAGGAACAGAGACGCTGTCGTCTTCATCTGATCTGAGACAGTTTGTTCTCTCACTTCATCAGTGAAGAACTGATCAGGTGGATCTTTGTCACAGCTCTGAGATCAGTGGGACTGAAGCCTCTCCTCATCACCATGGTAACCAGGAGCTCTTTATACAGAGCAGAACCTCTGCTGAGGTCCATCTGTCTCATCTGGTCCCAGTTTGTCAGAAGCAGATGTTCATCAACACACAGTGAAACATGTCTTCACCTGTAACAGCAGTAAATCCACCTCTCAGGTGTCCACTCTGCACTTTGACATGCAGAGGAAACACACTTAGCTCTTAGCGTGTTCATTCCAACACGTGAACATGAAGCAGAGAGGAAGCTGCTCCACCTCTGAACAGGACTGAAGTCCCTGCTGCTCTTTCTACTGGATGTGCTGCATCACTGACTCACAGCTGATGAAGTGAGTCTCTGGAACACTGATGTCTTCTTCTCTCAACAGATGGTGATCTTTGTGGAGCTGAGTGTGAAGAGGACAGTGTGTGTGGACGGAGGCTGAGCTGTGTCCTGAGGATCCAGAGGCTGAAGCAGCAGCAGCTTGTGTGTAGAGCGGCTCTGACTGGGCCTTGTTGCTGGGAGGCAGAGTGGAGACAGAGCTCCAGAGGAATCAGAGGAGGTTGTTGTAATATGTAACTTCACCACTAGATGGCCCTCCACACCGATTGTGTTTGTTCACATGAAGAATGTGTTTATTGAAGTGACACAACACAAGCAGAATATATAACCCCTTTAAATTTATATATATAAATATATATATATATATATATTAACATTTTAACAGCACATTATTCTACAGTATTTGTCACCAGTTATAATTTAGATAAAAGTGAAGGAATCTACACGAAAACACTGAAATCTGCTTACAATCATATTTTGTTTATATGCTGCTTATAAACAGCGACTTTCAAGTGTGTTAGCATTATAATAATAATATATGCAGAACAAAAATAAAATCAAAGATGTCCGCTGAGTTTAAATGTTTATTCAAACCACACAAATCAAATTGAAATACTAGTTTAATTATTCTGTTATTCTGTTGTTATTAAAGAAACAAACAACTATGCACCTGGACCCACAAATAATATAGAGGCAACAAACTCTAGACCCACATGGCACTGAGTGTGTGTGTGTGTGTGTGTGTGTGTGTGTGTGTGTGTTACAGCAGCCGTGGGTTTTCCTCTCTGTAGTCGTGTGTGTCTCCCTTAAAGGGCAGGTGGGGGGGGTGGTTGCAGATTCCCATCAGGAAGATGATGATGGTGCCGAGCGTCATCACCGGAGTGACCAGGAAGAGGCAGAGACGATCCACCGTGCGAGCGATGCCGCTCCAGTTGTCTTTCTCCTGTGAACACACAGTCACACGTTCCGTTCTGCACACATGGCTGAAGGTGTGTGTGTGTGTGTGCGTGTGTGTGTGTGTGTGTGTGTGTGTGTGTGTGTGTGTGTGTGTGTGTGTGTGTGTGTGTGTGTGTGTGTGTGTGTGTCACCTCGTTGTAGTCGTTCTTGTTGCGCATGTGTTTGATGATGTAGTTCGCTCCGTCCACCGCCGGCTTGATCTCTGCGTACAGCTGCTCTGTCATCCCTCCGTCGTCCTGTGGACTCACCACTGCACAACCAGAGCAAACACACAGAGCAGGTTGGTGTAGACAACACACCCACACAACAACACAAAGAGCTCACACACAAAGGAGTGTGTCTTTTCACTGGTTCCTCACAGAATCCTTCATGGATCTTGATGAAAGCAGTCCGACACATTGAGGGGCCTGATCTCTGTGAGTGGGTGTGAGGTGGAGCAGCTTGATGGAATCTAACTGACTGAGTGACCTTCTCTCGAACCTGCAGCGTGTGTGGTCCGTGTGGTCAGTCCGTGTCTCACTGACTGCTTCTCGAACATCAGCTCGCTGCGGGACTTGAAGCTGTAGTACTCCTCCGCCGCGGCGATGTACCCCACCGAGCTGGACCGCCGGGGCAGCGCTCGATCCCAGTGGGGCTCCTCGTCCGAAGGGTGGGACATACGCAGGATCCGGGGCAGGCGCTCCAGGAAGAACTGGACAGAGAAGAGGGGAAATTAAAAGAGGCTTTAAAATGTATACTTAAAAAAAAGTCTTCTTTGAAGAAGCTAAAGTCTTTGAGCCACAGCAGGAAAACGCTCGGTCATCTTTTTAAATACAGACTGATTAGAAATAAGATCCAGAAGTCACACCAGAATCAAACCAGGTCAAATTGTTCCAAAAGAAAACTGGTTAATCGCAGAGAAACTGTGTGTGTGTGTGTGTGTGTGTGTGTGTGTGTGTGTGTGTGTGTGTGTGTGTGTGTGTGTGTGTGTGTGTGTGTGTGTGTGTGTGCGCGTGTGTGCGTTACCTTCTTGGTCCAGTCAGACATGACGTGTGTGCTCGGGGTCCTGAAGTGCAGGTTGAGGACGACCACACAGTTCAGCACCACCACTGTAACCAGCACCATGATGAACATCAAATACCTGAGACACACACATGAAACAGAAAACTCAATATTTCATCCTTGGTATCCTAGATTGTCTGTCTTTATTAGGTGTGTGTGTGTGTGTGTGTGTGTGTGTGTGTGTGTGTGTGTGTGTGTGTGTGTGTGTGTGTGTGTGTGTGTGTGTGTGTGTGTGTGTGTGTGTGTGTGTGTGTGACCTACTTGACAATAAGTGGCACAGACATGGAAGTCTCCGGGAGTCTTTGAGAAATCAGCAGCAGAAACACAGACTGAGCCAAGAGCACAGAGATGGACAAGGTCATCTTCTCACCACCTACACACACACACACACACACACACACACACACACACACACACACACACACACACACACACACACACACACACACACACACACACACACACACACACACACACACACCATATAAGAGACGTTTCCTCTCATTTCTCAAAGTGTGTTCCTGTACATCGGCGGTGTGGGGGGTGCACTGACTGTCAGCGGGCAGGTAGTAGACGAGCGAGGCCAGGAAGGAGATGAGCACACAGGGGATGATGATGTTGACGATGTAGAAGAGAGGTTTGCGTTTGATGACCAGGTAGAAGGTGATGTCCTGGTGCTTGTTGCTCTCCATGGGAATGTGTTTGTACGTGTTCCTCTTGGCCGGTCGGTGGTTGATCTCCCACTCGCCGTTTTCTGCCAAAACCAGTGAGGAGCAGCGACAAAGACAGAAAAGACCCAGACTGAGGTTTAGATAACTAAGCTGAAGTCAGGACGAACTCATTTGATTCGACGTGTGCGTCACCTGTGAAGCTGGCCGGGTCGATGATGATCCACTCCACCGTCCACTTGCTGGTTTCGTCCGCCTCTTCTTTCAGCAGCATCCGGATCTCTTTGGCGTTGTAGGTCAGAGAACTGCAAAGCAACATGGGAAACGGCGTTTTCAGGTTCATAAACAAAGTGACACACTCGACGCTCATCATCACTGATCCATGTTTCCTACAAGAAACAAAACTGAAACACCGCGTGGATTCTGTCTCACGTGAATTTGAGCGTGCAGTTCTGCCAGTCGAAGGGGAAGTAGTTGACGTTGATGGAGCAGGAGGAGCGGAAGATGGCGGGAGGCAGCCAGTAGCAGAGCCCGGTGAGATCGACCAGCACGTTGCTGTAGTAGGCCACCTGGAACTGGGCATCGTTACTGGGGAGAGGCAGAGGGGCCCGGTTAGATCGTACCTGTAAAACAGCCTCTGATTTCTCCTCACATACAAACACATGAGGAGAAATCAGAGGCTCGTGGTCTTGTTCAAGGTCAGAGGACGATGAACTGATCTTTAATATAGATTTAGACACTACAGCTGAGACGTATATCTATATGTGTGTGATAAACATGTCTTATTTTGTCTCCATACACACAAATGAATACAGAAAATTGAATCTCACTTGTTTTCCAGCACAATCTCTGGCAGCCACACCATGCTGGGCGGCAGGCGGAGCATCTCAATACCATCGAACTCTGTGGAGTTCCACGACAGCCGGTAGTCGGTCCACGTCTGACACATGCAACGAAGCAAAAACACAAAATATACAAACACAGCAACATTTGAGAATCTTTAAAATGTGCAGAATGCAATTCAGAATAAAGGTGTGTGTATTTAGAGGATCTATACAAACAAATATACAGATATTTTCCTGTAAAATAACTTTTACGTACATGATCGATCCATACGTTTGTCAGCAGGGTCTCATCTACTTCTTTCTGCAGAAGAAAGACACATGAGACTTTATTATTACCTCCATCTCCAAGGTCAGGGTTTGTCTGTGTGTTAGTTTGCAGGATTACGTAAAAACTCCTGGACCGACTATCTAGAAACTTGGTGGAAGGATGTGGTATCGGTCAAAAAACAACTCAGTAATAATAATTCATTGATCTTGATGAAGAAAAAGAGGAGTGATATTTACGAGTGTGTGAAATTTGGTGTAGATGCAGATAAAACTTCAGGATCTAGTGAATTTAAATGTTTCATACGGAGACTGTTGGGCCTCGGAGGGCTGAACTCTACTCAGAGAAATTCTAGCTGTTAAATATAATGGAGTGAAACAAGCTCAAACTAAGTATTAAAGTGATTCGGTATTACAGTCATCCAAAAACTTCATTTCACTAAAACAGTGAGAGACACACACACTTTAAAATAAAGGTCTTGGTACCAGAGAGATGAGGTTGGAGAGCGTGAGGGCGAGGTACACGTCGACGGCGTCCTGCTGCCTCTCCGTGGGACGCAGCTCTTTGTTGTATCCTCGCTCCTGAAACAGGTAGTGAATCAGACGCTCCTCCTCGTTCCTGCCCCAGCACTCTGACACACACACACACACACACACACACACACACACACACACACACACCATAAGTTTACATCAGCAGCATGACGTCACCTGTGCACGTTAGAGAACAGGCCTCACTCCCAGAAAATAATATAAAAAACATCTCTATAAAATAAAAATTAATTCATATCTATTTAATGATTTAATGTTCGACAAATCCCAAAAAGGACAAATGTCCTCAGTAAATTCACCTTTAAATCGTGTGTTTGTTAACTTTACAGTGATCTTCTGTAAACGTACTGCAAATGAAGGAACAAAGCAGTTTGTGTGCGTGTGTGTGTGTGTGTGTGTGTGTGTGCGTGTGTGTGTGTGTGTGTGTGTGTGTGTATGCCTACATGCTGCTCACATTTCAGTCCCTCATAGCAGCTGCTGTGACACAAGTTCCCTTCTACAGACCTCAAACTGAAGCTGGAAGACATTTCTCATCTCCACACGTCCACACAGCCACACAGCCACACAGCCATGTTTATCAGTTTGTTTATCTGTTTGTTTATCAGTTTGTTTCTGTTTGTTTATCAGTTTGTTTCTGTTTGTTTATCAGTTTGTTTCTGTTTGTTTATCTGTTTGTTTATCAGTTTGTTTCTGTTTGTTTATCAGTTTGTTTATCAGTTTGTTTCTCAGTTTGTTTCTCTGTTTGTTTCTCAGTTTGTTGAACAGTTTGTTGAACAGTTTGTTTATTAGTTTGTTTATTAGTTTGTTTCTCTGTTTGTTTCTCTGTTTGTTTCTCAGTTTGTTTATCAGTTTGTTTATCTGTTTGTTTCTCTGTTTGTTTATCAGTTTGTTTATCTGTTTGTTTCTCTGTTTGTTTATCAGTTTGTTGAACAGTTTGTTGAACAGTTTGTTGAACAGTTTGTTTATAATTGTGGGTATTTAGATTTTCTTTCTGTTAAACTGAAGCCCCGTCACGAGGTTCCTCTCAGCTGTTTAGATTTTAGTTAAATCTCATTTCTGACACTTGATTCTTTCTTTGGATTTAAGAAGATTAATCCAGTTAATTTTCCTTTAAAATAGGACTGAAATGTTTGATTGATTATCAGGATTGTCGACGAATAGATTCGCTTCATCTGTTGATTGGCGACCCAAAGTTTTTACAACTTCTCAGTGCAGGGGTCCAGATGAACATTTAAGTAACGACTAAATGTGTGACGATGAATCAAAACAAGAGGTATTTACAGATGACACCAACATTTCTGCTGCTTTTATCATCAACTGCTTTTAACTTTGGCTTCACATCAAAAATTGAGATCAGGTGAGATTTGAAAGAAAGACTAACTCACCAGATGAGAGCAGCGTGAGGAGGAACACGGTGCTGAGTGCTGCAAGCTGAAGCTTCATGTCTGACTGAAGGCTCCCGCCGACCTTCTGCCCAAAGACTGAGTGAGTGACAGGAGGCAGCTGCAGGAACACAAGAGGAGAAAATAGAAAACAGATCGAGCAGCCGGCTGCTGTCACCTCCACACTGAACGTGTGTGTGTGTGTGGGACAGATACAGTAATGTAACAGCAAACATGTGATGAAGAATTTAACAAACAATTTAAGTGCAGCGGACGAGAGAAATCCTTCATTCCTAAATGTTGAAGGTTTGACTATCTGTATAAATGTCTAAATATCTGCAGCTGAACATGACACCGTGTGCTCCAGCTAAAAGATCTGAGGTTTAAAAACTGAACTGATTATATTTGTAAATTCAGGATCTTAATACCTGAAATCAGTTGGATTTGATGGACAAGCTGCGTTATGGATTATGGATTTAAGTGTCAGTTAAAGTCAAAATACTGAATCCTGTCACTCACCTGATGGAGGATCTGAAGAACCCATTGATTGATGGTTTACTTTTGTTTTCTAGGTTATTAGTTATTAACATTAATGATGTTCTCTCTATATACAGCCTCACTTCTTTACTTTGTCTCCTGGTATCACCACCGACTGCTTTATTACATTATTAAAACACAGGAATATCTCAGAGGTGTGGACCAAACCGTTCTCGTTACAGCCCGACAGATTTAAAGTAGAAAGAAATTCCGATACCAATATATCAACTGACATTTATGTCTTTATCAAACTCCTGTGACAGACATTTAATTGGGGTTTGGCATTTTACAGTTTAACCATAACCATCCTTATAAAAGGAATCAACTGGTTACAAACCTTCAGTCCCGACAAATTTCCAAACTCCAGCAGGACGTCTGTCACTCACAGCTCAGAGTTACAATGTAAAAACTTCATTCACATACTGAAGCTCAGTCTCGACTTGTGAGAGAAAGTGAAAGAATTCAAACTGAATCAAGCCATTTATTCAGATCTGGACCGAATCTGATCAAATGAGTTTTACTTGATGAAAATCAGCTCATAAACATATTTACAAGAAGCAGCAGAGTGACTTCACTGTTTTATACTGAATCTAAAATACACACACACACATTTAATTTGGCCTTAAATCCAGTACAAACACAAATTCCATCATTTATTTATCAAACAATAAAACACAGACACAAACTTACAAAGATTTCAACATGACTTTAAAAATACTAGATTAATTTAAAAGGAGACCAAAAGTCTGAGACCATGAAAGTGTGAACTGGTCTCAGACTTCTGGACTCACTGTAGTTCATTGTGTTTTATTAAGTATACTTATATTTAAAAAAAATAAAAATAAAAAGATCATAGTTAATAAAGTTCCTTTGAGTCTGTTTTTCCCTCCGCCACTCATCTGCTCCTCAAAGCGACAGGTTGACGTCGCTCTTCATCTTGCCGCTGCTGAGGCTGTGGATCATGGAGATCATGGCTGAGTGTTTGTTCAGCTCGTCCTCTTTCTGCTTCAGCTTCGTCTCCAGCTGGCTCTTCTGCAGCTCCAGAGAAGACGCCTGGACAAGAGGAAACGTCAAAGTTCTCAGAGTAAGAAATCATTTAAGGTCTCAAGACCCATTTTGTGTGCGTGTACAGTTTTAAACGAGGCCTCGGGTCTTGCGATGCATGCTGGTGTTTGATCTGTGCTTTAATGCTCCTCGTTACCTTGATGCTGGCGTCCTTCCTCGCCTGCTCCGTCTTGTTAAGTTCTTTCCTCAAAACATCCACCGTGTCCTCCAGGTCCCTCCTCTCCTGATCCTTCTCCTTCACCTTCTCCTCCTCGGCCCGAAGTTCACCACGTAGACCTGACGAGAAGGAGGCCGGGTTTTATTCAAGCACTGACGCACTGTCATTCTTATCACAACCTTCAGGAGGTTCCAGAGTGATTCTTGACTAAATCCAGGAAACAGACGTGGGATTTCTTGGTGTTTCTGGTGAAAACATGAAACTATGCAGAGATGCTGCTGAGTGTGTGTCAGTGACCAGCAGGTGAACATGGACACTCGTGCTCTCAATGGGATTCAGCCTCTCACTGACCTGTGATGTCACTGTTTTTCTGCTGTAGATCTGAACGGAGAGATCTGACCTGCTCCCCTCTCTCCTCCAACTCTGATGCCATCCTAAGAAAGAGAAGAGGACACGGCAACGTGAACCTCTGACTGAACCTGACGACTTCCGTGTCAAGCTTTTCTGTTCAGACAGAGAAAGATGGAGGGAGACATAAAGGTGTGTGAATTACTTTTCGTGTTGCAGCTGCAGAGCTTCGTGGTTCTTCCTCAGAGCATCGCTCTGTTTGGTGAGAGCGACGTGAGCAACCTGCTGCTCCCTCAGCAGCCGCTCGCTCTCATTGAACCTGCACAGGAGAACAACCTGTTACACATCTACAGGAAAAAAGACTCTCGATCCCAGAAAATCAAACAGCCTCAACCTTTGAGGGAACTTTGCAATTTCTTTTTTGAATCACAGAAGACTTTATATTTTCATTATGAATATCGTTATTCATTTTCAGTAGAGAAAGCGTGAGTCAAAGTCACTTCATTCTACACGATCTGGTGATTATGCAGCTAAAACTAATTTGATCCGCACAGAAATCTGAATTCTTTTTTCTAGCAACTGGTTAAGTTTTGAGCAAAGAATTTTGGATTCAATATACAAATTACAAAACTTTCCTGTATACGTTTTTCAAATGTTCATCTATGGTTTTCAAAACCTGCATCTTCCCTGACTCACCTGTTGAGCAGGGCGTTGTATCCTCCTTTCAGACCCTGGTGCTCCTCAGTGTCCTGCTGCAGTCTGGCGTTGTGCTGCAGCAGCTCCTCCATGTCGGCCTTGGAGCGCTTCACCTCCAGCACCTGGTTGCTGAGCTCGCTCTGCAGATCCTCGCGCCGCCGCTCGGCTTCCTTCAGCAAGGAGCCAAGTTTAAGAGCCTGAAGAAAAAGAAACAGCAGAAAATAAGTGACAGTAACCAGAGGATTCAGGCTGTGGATGAAGAGACTGACTAACTGCCTCATGGTTTGTATGTGTTACGTGTCGGGGTCACCTCAGCCTCAGCTTGAGCTCGTTGGAAGCGAAACTGAGCGAGAAGACGGTCGGCCTGAGAAAGAGCGAGAGCCTTTGCCTCCAAAAGGTCCTGCAGGCGACTCTCCTGAGACTGATCACATGACAGGAAGAGAAATAACCCTCATTTACCTCATTACCACAGAAGAAGCAGGATTTACTGCAGTGAAAATATAATGGTTGAGAAACACGAAAAACCCTTTGACCTCAGATCATAACACACTTCTGTGATTCCTTTAATTACACATCTTTTAAAGAAAAATAAGAAAATCATTTACATTCATGAAGCAGTATTCACACAGTAAGTTCTTCTATTTTATCTGACAAACGTACTCACCGCAAATGCTGAGATCTTCTGTGCATAAACATCGATGATCTCAGACACATGAGAGTCTTTAACCGGCTCCTGCAGCTACAGAAACAGAGAGTTGGTTTTTCAGCTGCTTTATCTGAATACTTTTTATGGTCCTGAAGAGATGATATGATTCAGAAATTCATGTTATCATAAAAACATGGCCCCCCTAAGGTTATTCTATCGATGTCAATGATGAAAATCTGTGAAAACTCTAAACTTCAGTCTCAGTATATGATGCAGTTTTCAAACTGAACAACAAACCTTCCCAGTATTGATTTTTAAACACACACAGTTTTTACCCCCAGGCCATTCTGCATCTTCTCCACCAGACTGTGGACGCCCCTGCTGGTTCCACTGGAAGAGTCCAGTACACTCGTGTTTACCCTGGGAGGTGGGACTTCCTGCACAGCAACACGTTTGACGGACAGCTCACAATCCCTCGGGCGATAAGCGTTGTTGGCCGCGATGCTTTCTCCCAGACTTTAAAAGTACAGTTTGACGAACGGGATCAACGACAGCACAGTGAATTTTTGTATTCATTTTACACCAGCTCAATGTTGTAAGACTTAATATGTCACCATTTGTGAAATGTAAATGTGTTTTGTGGCCATTTAAAACCTTCCAGATGTGACTCACACCAACGAAGGGAAGTCTGGGAGGGGGGTGGCTTCAAACAGCAGCGAGAGTCCAGTCTGCACACGCTGCCTGTGGTGGGACGTCAGAGCCAGAGAGAGGGGAGTCGCTATCCTCTGATCCTGACCGACAACGACAAAAAGAGAAGTCACTGACAGAACCACAAAACAGGGAAGAGAGACGGAGAACAGGAAGTGAAAGGTGTGTGGGTGTGTGTGTGTGTGTGTGTGTGTGTGAAGCTTAATGTGTGAAGATATCTACTATTTTATCCCAACTAGTCATACCTGAAATTAAGTTTGAAATAGTCAGTGTGTTGTTGTAGATATCATGAACTTGAATTCCGACTAGTCAGAATACCAGATACCTTAAACTGGAATTAAAGATAATCTAATTTGAAGTCGCAGTAAAAATCAAAAAGACTGACAGAATGTTCGCAGCAACTGACTGAGACATGTGCATTCTCACATACAGCCCCACTGGATCATTTCAGGATATTACCTGGAGATCAGTGCCGGTCTGAAGGTGGATTTTGAGTGTGTACCTGTAACATCCTGTAGAAGCTGGTCTCCATGTCCTTCACCTGCTGCCTCAGTTTGCTCATTAACTCCAGAGTCTTCAGCAGAGCTTCTGCACACACCTGACTGAGCCGACACCAAAAACACTCGACTAAGAACTTGAAACAATTCAGCTCATTTACTCAAGTAGCCAAACTACAGTTTAAAAACAAATCCCTGACAGAGCAAAGTCCTGCATTCCCAACGTTCAGTAAGGAGCATGTTCGTAAATCCTCACTATTGAGATTGAAATTCTATTTGATTCTTTTGTGAAACAGGTTATACTGAGCTATGAAAACAGAACACTGATGAGAACCCATGTTAGTTTAATGTACAGTTTATACCTTCATCTGTGACTCACCTGAGATCATTGTCAGAGCCGGGAGGGAGACAGGTAAGAGGGTTGTTGCCATGACAACAGGAGAGGAGGGACTCCGCCTGCGAGAGGCAGAGTTGAGCGCTCACCTGACGAGACACGATGGATCGGGTGGAGTCGTCAGTGCACAGGAGTGGCAGAGTTAAGGCTTCAGAACGAGCAGAAACACAAGAGACACAATATTCGCTGAAAGAAGAAGCAGAAGCGCCGACATCCTGTGAAGGATATGAAGCAGCAAACTGTTGACGTGTGTGATGCGGTGGCAGTGTTTTCTCAGGTGAGCGTCTCCCTTTGCAGGATCGAGGCCCCTCAGGAGCCCCAGCAGAACTGGAAGCAGCATTTCTATGAAGCTCACAACACGATCAGGTATAGAATCTGCTCCCAACGACTCCTGAGAAAACAGAAGAACAAAATAAAGAGAAAGAATAAGGGAAAACATATTTCAGTCAAAGATAAAGATACAGACAGTTTAGACAAAAACAGATAAATATAAAGACAGTTTCCCTCAGCTACCTTCAGTAGCTCATGCAACAGGTGCAGGGCCTGCAGAGAGCAAGATTCAGCGCCCTCCACAGGCGAGCTCAGCCACTGCACCAGGGCGAGGCCAGACTGTTCCTTGCGTCCCCCATTATCCAGACCGGGCCCCTGCCTTCGGCCCGGGGCTCTGAGTTTGGCTGCAGCCGGTTTGAAAACCACGTCACACAGGAGCGAGCGCAGACCTGAGACACTGCACATGGCCAGGAGCAGCTCCAACACCTGCAAAATACACAAAGGGCTGAATTTGCCTCCTTTGTCTCATTAAATATTTTGCTGCACCAGATTAATGTCGAGCATGTGGGCTGTTTAGTGTTGAGCGAATGCTGCCTGGTTTCTCTAGTCTCACCTTGGCTGCAGAATCTGGGTCTTTTGACTGCAACAGTCCTAAAACCTGAGACAAACATGCTGAGAAGTGCTGATACCTGGCAAAGGAAAGAAAACATTCACCTTTACCTCACAGCACATAAAGCCCCGAAGCAGCCGCTGAGGTTAACTGAGAAATGTCTGTTTGTGTATGTGGCTGCACCTTGTGAGGAATTCTGCTATTTTGCAGTTTTTCAACAAGTCCACCAAGAGATCCACTGAGTATTTTCTTGTCAGAGTACCGTCGCCGTTCACAATGATGTTGAACACAAGCTGGAAGGTCTGATGTATGTTCTTTGCGTCAAAGAGCTGATGGGAACAAGCAGAGAAGATGAGTGAAGAAATAGTTGTTGAGATGAGTTAATGAGATAAATCACCTCATCACATTTTTGGAACTAGAAACTGAATATAAAGTGAAGTATATACAGTAAACTGAATGAGCACTTTATCAAGAACACAGAACTAATACTGATAAATTCACTTTGCTCTCATAACAGCTTCGGTTCTTCATGACGTGGATGTCGGGCAGATTCTGCTCCATGTCGACACGACCACATCATTTAATTTAGGATGTGTCAGCGACATTCATGTCATTAAATTCATGTCATTACAATGTCACGCTTTTTCTTGCTTTGAGAAAGAAAGGCTGGAGGAGAAAGGAGGAGCCTTGTATCCACAAGTGTTCAGTTTTAAATGAAAGATGTTAAGATGTTTACTTTCACTGGGATTTAAATATAAGTTCAGTCGACTCCTGCAGAGTTTTACCTTCTCGCCAACCTTCTCGTTCAGGGTGAGGCTGGACAGTATGGACAACGTGAAGACCACCACCGTCAGGCTGTTGTGAGCCAGGAAGTTGATCAGTGTGCGGTAAAACGGCTTCACATTGTCCTACACAGAAAAACACACATATTACACAGAAGAACCAAGGTGTAACATCCATGTAAGCAACAAAATGATAATGTTTGTGTTGTAGATTTCCTGTTCAGACCATTGTCAGTTACCCTGTGTATTGTTTTCACCCCCTTCTGTTAGTATTACATAAAGTCAAAGTCAATAGAGGCCGAACATTCTTACAACTGAGAAGCTGAAACGAGGGGATGTGTAGAAACAAATAAATCTATTCAATTAATTTTCCTTCAATCAACTGATCGATGAATCAACAAATCCTTTCAGCTCTGTCAGTGTCGGAGACTCAGCAGAGACTCACCAGAGACTTGATGTGGCTCTGCACCGAGTGGTTGTCACGACACAGGTTGGCCATGAGGCCGAGGCACGGCATGATGATGTCGTCATTGTGAGACTGGCTGCGGTGAAAGAACGTAATGTGGTTAGCTTGAAGCCAACAATACAAAGCGATCCTTCACTGTGATTTATCATGCTGGGTGATGTGAGATGTGGGTTTTACATGTTGGTCATGAGAAAGGCGATGAGCTCGTGGATGTAGTTGGTCGACTGGAAGGTGCGAGTGCTGTACGTCAGTTTCTGCAGCACCTGCAGACACTGAAAAAAAATACAATATTACCACATATGACCTATAAGATTGTTAACCATGCAATACAACTATAACTCATTGTAGCTTGGTTTATTTTAGCTGAGAAATTCAATTATACACTTGAAAAGGCCACAAATGCATCACTTCATCGTCTACTCAGGGGATAGGAAGCTTCAGCTTTGACTAACGGAATAATATTTGTGATTTGCTGTTAAAGAAATGATATTTAAACAATGAATGCCACTCAAAGCATTTTTTCATTCTAATGTTCGAAATGTGTATTGAAAATAACCTGCACAGAGAAGAGGACGCAGGACGTGACACCAAACGCTCAGCAGTGACTCACCTGCAGTACCAGTGGGTCTGCTGGTGTGACGCTGTGGCAGTGGATGACCGAGGCTAAGGTGCTGGTGAGGTTATAGCTGCTGTGAAGCATCTCCCGACTGTCATCATCACAGGCTGCAGGAGAGTGAGGACAGGTGGAAAACATCATGAGCATCATGTCTCAGAGTGCGTTGGCAGCATCGCTTTCTGCCTCTGGAATCACACTCTCACTGGGCCTGGATTAAAACCTGCCAGTGTTGCTCTCTACTTTCACAATGTATTATCAAGAAGGCAGCTTTCTCTACAGTTTCAGCAAGTTCAATTTAAGAGTTTTTAAGAATGATCTTAATGAATGAAATTTAAGATCTATGTCAAGTACAACAGATATGAGGGAATATGAGAGTCCCAGAATTATTTACACTTGCTCATAACTGAAGATATGGTGAAGTAGACGAGTGGAGAAAACCCCCGGAAACACCAGGTTATCTCTCAAACTACAGACCGAGAGGACGTAGTCTTTACCACAGACAAGCCGAGTACAGTCACATTAATTCTGACCGAGGTGATGGCAGACGATCAGTTATCAGTTCCATGTTGGTCTGTTTGTAATCTTATGACACCATGTTAATATCTGTATCAATAAGACAATTCAAACGAAAGAGGAAAGGTGGGTACACTGTGTATTTACACTACCTAGCTGTGCCAGCAGAGAGATGATGGAGCTGGTCAGGGAGGGGTTGGTGTTTGGGTTTCCAGCCAGCTCCACCAGTCCACTCACACATTCACTGGGTAAAACCTGGCCTGAGGACAGCAGCTGGTCACATCTCAGTCCTGAAACCTCCTGCAAACACACACAAACACACACGGTACGCACACTGCAGAGACTGCATGCTACACTGGTATGAAGCACACAAAGATGGTAAGAACACATTTCATCCAACTTTCAGAGAATCTTAAACAATCTGTACCAATGATTTGGCTAAAACAGAGTTTCCTTTTGGGTAAGTTCATTAGAGATGAGGCTGCAGTTATCCCACTGTGGAGCTACAACAATGCACATGATAGCCACTCATATTAACCTCAGTCGACCTTTGTCATCACAGCAACGTCACATTTTGTCTGGGCCGTTTTAAAATCTAGAAAGTAGACAAAAGCACATACATCCAAACTTGACAGACTCTGAATAGAAGCAATGAAAACCAGAAGACGAGAAATGTCCGCACACCAGTCGATGCTCCCACAAACCTTTTATCGGACCTCCCAGGCGGTTAAGACAAAGACCAAAGAAGAGGCACCACACGTACACCTGCACCAAGAGGTCACATGATCTTAATGATCACCGGCCACCATGTCACCTTTTCTGCCCTCAGGTCACTTTGCTCTTCCTCACATGAATACTTTTAAATCCAATTTAAGATCCTGCATCCCTCCCTCCAGAATCCCTTCTTCCTTCCTTTACTCTTATCTTGTGTCTTTTACTGCATCCTTCTCTTGCACCACACTTACTTCATCCGTCACCGTGTTTTTAAAAGTACTGTGGCTCAACTCCATTGTTTTTAACGAGCTCTGAATAAACCTGACTTGACTTAAAACCCTGTCTTAAATAATTGAATACACATTAAAGACCCCTATCACCCCAGCCATAAACTGTTATGCCTGCTGCCGTCTGGCCAACAGTACCGCAGCATCCGGGCCCCCCCCCACCAGGCTCAGAGAGAGTTTCATCCCCCAGGAGATAAGACTTTTAAACTCCTCCAATCTGTCATAATTACACTCTGCACCTTAGCATATTTGCACTATTACACATATTTGCACTTCTTTTGGTGTGTATATATATATATATATATACACATCGACTGCTAAATGTAATTGTTGTGCATATGGCAATAAACTCTTGAATCTTGAAGAGCGGGTGCTTTCTTAACCACAGGAAGTACATTGTTTACAAAATAAATCCACACATCAGAACTTTCTGATTTAGCTTCTCCTCGAGTCCGAGAGCAAACCTGTTTCCTTCTGAGAGAATCGTGATCTCAAATCAAAAATGGGGAACATGGTACAGACGGCTATGAAGGAGCATCCCTCCCTTCAGACCACGGTTCTGTGGTCAGACTGGAACACAGGATCCTCAGTGACCCGTTCACGTTCCCTGACTTGGACCGGTTACCATCAGGCGGACCTTACAGAGCCCAACAGTGTGAAACTCAATAAGACACATGTTGATTCGTCATGTCTCTTAACAACCTTCTGCCCTTTGTCTGACACACGCTACACTTTGTTTTTAGGTTTTAATGCCAGTTTATGTTTTTCATCTTTTATGAGTTATATCTTTTTAGTGTTTTTAAGGGCAGGTGCAATATTCAACTGACTTTTATTCTGCCTTATTATTCTGGGTTTTACGTGACACGTCCCTGTGTGTTGTTGTTGTTGTTGTTGTTGTTGTTGTTGTTGTTGTTGTGGTGGCTCCAGGTTCTGCTCTGCAGCAGCTCTGTGGCCCCACGGGGACAAGCAGGTGTACTGGACGAGAGGAAACGACGTCCCGAGGGAACTCACCTCCACTTGTTTGTGTAGCTGCGCTGTGTTGTGTGTCGTCCTGCTGCCTCTGTACTGCTGGATGGCCAGCAGCAGGGACTTCAAACACGTCGTCAGGTCCATCCCGAGGGGAGCAGCACTTCGACCTGCGAGCAAACAGCAGTGAGTCCACACGTCAGCATCCTGCGACCATTACAGCCGCCGGGATGCTAAGCGCTAGCAGCTAACGAGCCCGGCGGCTACAGGCGCAGGAAGTGGACGAGCGCCGCTAGAAACTCGCGTTGTGTGTTTCACTCAACAACGCGATGTGTGTGTGTGTGTGTGTGTGTGTGTGTGTGTCCGCGCCGCTCGCTCGCGCTCTACCTGCACTTTGTGTGTTTACCTCAGAGAAACGTCACAGACTTCTTCTTCTTCTTCTTCTTCTTCTTCTTCTTCTTCTTCTTCCCGCCCCCAACTTCAAACTGACCCGGGACAGACCATGTCAGAGGGAGGGGGGGGGGGGGGAGGACTCAACTGTACCAACAGAACTCGTCCAGATTGAAGTATAATGGAATAATTATTAGATTAATAGATTATTAAACCAGTTTTATATTATAACAAGAATATATGACATGATGAACTGTGAGTCTTTGATTCAACGATCTAAGGAAACACACCCGAGGTGACACGTGATGGGAGGCGCCACGCAAGGTACGTAGGACGAGGGGCGGAGCTACAACCGACCGTTGTAGTCAGGAAAATAAAAATACAAAAAAAACTAGAAATTAAAATAAGCGAGGAGTCACTCGGATTAATATCTTCATATAATTCATTTTTGTCAAATTATTCAAGTTTGTTAAAACTGTGTAATTTTGAAGCCAAAGACAATTTCCCTCATTATGCACAATATATAACAGTATTTTAACTTTATTTACACAGCTTCTTTTAACATCATTACAAAGTGATTCAGAAGAATAAAATAAAAACTAAACCCAGACGAGGCCGATGAGAACAAGATGAAGGAACCTGAGCAGAGAGAAGGTCACTCAGTCCAGTTCCTACGTCAGTTGAATTCCATCAAGCTGCTCCACCTCGCACACACTCACAGAGATCAGTCCCCTCAATGTGTGTGATTGCTGTCATCAAGTAACTTCCTGACTCTTCCTTCCTGTGTGGGCTCATTGTGTTGTTGTGTGGATGTGTGTGTTGTGTTGTCTATACCAACCAGCTCTGCTCCCAGTAAAACTACATGCACCACCATTATATAGACTGCACTTTAACACTTTAACTCTGAACAATATTCACTGTGCTAAAGTCATCTGTCTGTGCAATATCAATGGTTCATGTGCAATCCATTTACTGTACATATTTACACTTTATGTATTAGTTTAATTACAATTATATTTTCAACAGAATAACAGAATAATTATCCTCGTATTTTAATTTGATTTGTGTGGTTTGAATAAACATTTAAACTCAGCAGACATCTTTGATTTTATTTTTGTTCTGCATATATTATTATTATAATGCTAACACACTTGAAAGTCGCCGTTTATAAGCAGCATATAAACAATTCAAATATGATTGTAAGCAGATTTCAGTGTTTTCGTGTAGATTCCTTCACTTTTATCTAAATTATAACTGGTGACAAACACTGTAGAATACTGTGCTGTTAAAATTCTCATTGAATGTTTATATAATGTTTTCGGTTTGTACAGTTTAGTTATAGAAGAGAGGTCGGATCACAGACAGAAAATAAAGACAGACAGCTCCCAAAAAGTCAATAACATTTGATTTGTAGAGCCCATATTCACAAATCTAAATTTGTCTCATAGAACTTAACAAGGTGAGACATCCTCTGTTCTTAACCCTCAAGAGTAAAAATACATAAAACTAACGTAGAAACCTCAGAGAGCCACATGTGAGGATCTGTCCCAGGACGGACAGACGTGCTAAAGATCCTGCGTGTAACTGAGAACATCAGAAATATAAGAATATTTACAACATTGTTTAGAAGAAACCGTTCGTAACATAGTGAAAAGTAAATGAGTTGAGGACTTATTCTCAGTAATGGTAGAATGAGTAGTGAGTAGGCACATTGTATATCAATTTTCTTGTTGAAAATAATGGTCAACGATCAGCTGCTATTAGCGATCAGGATCCACCATAATCAAGAAGCGAAGCCAAAGTGTTCGTGTTTTTCCACAAAGTTTAAACACTTAGATAGATATTCTATAAATAAAGAAAACAAAAAAATTGGAAACTTAAATTAAATTCAAATAAAACTTAAACTGACCTAAACTAAACCTGAAACCTTGTAGTGAATGAACATCTTGTGAAACAGCTGCAGATTAGATCAGATTCTTCTTCTTGTGTTTGAATTTAAATAGTTTTGTTTGATGGATGAATGAAATCAACTGATGAATAATAAAAGATAAATGTATTGATCAGATGTAGAATTTCATCACGAGCACAATCTTTTCTCCATCAGTACAAAGTATATCCCATAAATCGGATCCTCTGGACGACGTGTTGTTCACACTTTGTGTTTGGTCACCGTGACAACAGCCTCGTGCACAGCTCCATGAAGAGATGATGGTCTCACTCTGGTGCAGAGGAAGTGGACCTCAGAGCTTCAACATCTGCTGGACAGATGTTAGAGCAGCGTGTTCATGAACATGGCGTCACAGTCACATGTTGCACTGACACACGTGTGTTGAGGATCATAACAAAGTCACATGATGACCTCTCCATACAGTGAGAACTTGAGCCTGTCAGGAACTGACTCTGTCAAACATTTCTTATCCTGAAGTCACAAAGAACTGAGACGGGCTTGAAGACGAAGTGAAATCATCATGTTGAGACAAGTGTCTCCACAGAATAACACAAACTGTTCAACACAACAGGACCAAAATGTCCACTGTCTTCAGGACATCATCTCTCAGACACTTTCTGTCCCTTGTCTCTGCTGTGAACCTCCCATCATCAATTATTTCCCAGCATGCTGCTGTTCCCAGAGGCCTGCTACAGTCTCCCCCTTGTGGTTGTTCTGAGGTGGTGTCGAGGACGTACAACAAGAATCTTCATCTACGTTTGTATAAAACGTCCTCGGGTCAGTTTTCTATTAAATATGGTAAAATGTTTATGAAACAGTTTCCTCAGAGACTTAAAGATGCTCTGCTCTTCATCGACTCTTCTTCATACTGTAAATGTCTCATTCACTTTTCTTCTGGTTGTTTCCATTATGTCAAACTGGTGATTTTGTTCTTTTACCTGCACCAAGGACGAGATGTTTCCACCTGTTTGTTTGCAAGAGGAAAGAAAAGCAGAGTCATGATTCCAGTGAAGTCGGTGGAAGGATGTTTATTGAGCATTAAAGCAGAGACAAGTAGAAACAGGACTTTTCTCTCTGAGATGTTTTTCTTCTCGTTACATCTGGTTTGTCACAGAGGAAATGATCCATGTGTTTGACTCATAGACTGAATATAAAGGCTTTGACTGGGATGTGCTGCTGTTATACTACAGCGCCACCTGTGGGTCAAAAGTAGAAAAGCCACCATCGCTCTGCACCTGATGCAGAAATGAAAACGTCCCATTTTTAAGTCCAGAGTTTTGATCTTTTGTGTCAAAGACAAAACTCTGATTTTAAACTCAAAGTGATTTGATTGTGTTTAACTTTGTGTTGAACTAAATCAATTTGTGACGTGAATCCAGGAACTTTCAGCTCATAAACAAACAGAATGTGGTTCTACACACATGGAGACAGACTGAGGGACAAAGGTGGGACAGAATAAAGGAAACTTAAACACATATATGTGACTCTTTATAGAGGGGTTATATATTCTGCTTGTGTTGTGTCATTTCAATAAACACATTCTTCATGTGAATAAACACAATCGGTAGCGAGGGCCATCTAGTGGTGAAGTTACATATTACAACAACCTCCTCTGATTCCTCTGGAGCTCTGTCTCCACTCTGCCTCCCAGCAACAAGGCCCAGTCAGAGCCGCTCTACACACAAGCTGCTGCTGCTTCAGCCTCTGGATCCTCAGGACACAGCTCAGCCTCCGTCCACACACACTGTCCTCTTCACACTCAGCTCCACAAAGATCACCACTCCCATCTGTTGAGAGAAGAAGACATCAGTGTTCCAGAGACTCACTTCATCAGCTGTGAGTCAGTGATGCAGCACATCCAGTAGAAAGAGCAGCAGGGACTTCAGTCCTGTTCAGAGGTGGAGCAGCTTCCTCTCTGCTTCATGTTCACGTGTTGGAATGAACACGCTAAGAGCTAAGTGTGTTTCCTCTGCGTGTCAAAGTGCAGAGTGGACACCTGAGAGGTGGATTTACTGCTGTTACAGGTGAAGACATGTTTCACTGTGTGTTGATGAACATCTGCTTCTGACAAACTGGGACCAGATGAGACAGATGGACCTCAGCAGAGGTTCTGCTCTGTATAAAGAGCTCCTGGTTACCATGGTGATGAGGAGAGGCTTCAGTCCCACTGATCTCAGAGCTGTGACAAAGATCCACCTGATCAGTTCTTCACTGATGAAGTGAGAGAACAAACTGTCTCAGATCAGATGAAGACGACAGCGTCTCTGTTCCTCGTGTGAGGCTGTCAGCTGTGGTCCAGCTTCATTTCCTGTTCACATGAAAACAACAACAACTGTCGTCTTCACGTCAACTCAATCAAATGATCCCAAGCAGCTTGTGGCTCGTCTGATTGGCCGACTGTTGTCTCTCTGTGTTTCTGTCCAATCCTGACGTCTGTCCTCATTGTCCTCTCACAGCTTCACTGAGGAAACACTGAGGCCTGAACTACGAAGACACTTCCACATGTCCAGGAGATCTTTCTGAGATCCAGCTCAACTGAACCTGACAGACACAGTCAGGCTAAGTGGTCACATGACGCTGGTTATCAACTCGTTAAGTTAACTCAGGTTTTCCTCATCGAGATCTGAGCGTGCACATAAAAGGGGCGGGGTCTACTGTGTGTGACCAATCACAGACATGGACAGTTTGACTGACAGCAGAGCCTCATATTTCACAACCAGGATCAAACTGTTCTATAATAAAAATCAGAGGAGAACAAACACATGATCCAGAATAAAAGAAACTCAGTCACAGCTGCTAAATGCAGGAAGAACAGCTGGTGAAACATCTGGGATCGTGTCAATGTGTCAGTTACAGCGCCCCCTGGTGGCATTTGGTAAAAATATATAATAACGTGTGTGAACAAGATAAATAACTCGAGGCCACGAGATCTGAATCTGTTGTTTACTAACAAGACGAGTGGAAGACACACACTGTCTCACTGTCTCTGAGGACACACACTGTCTCACTGTCTCTGAGGACACACACTGTCTCACTGACTGAGGACACACACTGTCTCACTGTCTCTGAGGACACACACTGTCTCACTGTCTCTGAGGACACACACTGTCTCATGGTCTCTGAGGACACACACTGTCTCACTGTCTCTGAGGACACACACTGTCTCTGAGGACACACACAGTCTCACTGACTCTGAGGACACACACTGTCTCACTGACTGAGGACACACACTGTCTCTGAGGACACACACTGTCTCACTGTCTCTGAGGACACACACTGTCTCACTGTCTGAGGACACACACTGTCTCACTGACTGAGGACACACACTGTCTCTGAGGACACACACTGACTGTCTCTGAGGACACACACTGTCTCACTGTCTCTGAGGACACACACTGTCTCACGGTCTCTGAGGACACACACTGTCTCACTGTCTCTGAGGACACACACTGTCTCTGAGGACACACACAGTCTCACTGACTCTGAGGACACACACTGTCTCACTGACTGAGGACACACTGTCTCTGAGGACACACACTGTCTCACTGTCTCTGAGGACACACACTGTCTCACTGTCTGAGGACACACACTGTCTCACTGACTGAGGACACACACTGTCTCTGAGGACACACACTGACTGTCTCTGAGGACACACACTGTCTCACTGTCTCTGAGGACACACACTGTCTCAGAGGACACACACTGACTCACTGACTCTGAGGACACACACTGTCTCACTGTCTCTGAGGACACACACTGTCTCACTGTCTCTGAGGACACAATGTCTCACTGACTCTGAGGACACACACTGTCTCACTGACTCTGAGGACACACACTGTCTCTGAGGTCCGCGGTCCGAGTCCGGACCCAGAAGCCGTCCCGTACGGACCCGGACCTACAGCCAAAACAGAAGGTTATGATTTAAAACCTGACGGGGCGCTTCTATTTGTAACCGGCGCAGCTTTTGTAGTCTTTACGGTAGTGGTTTAGCGGATGAGGAAACGCACAGACCAATTGCATGCGAGTTAAGCCATCCCACGTGATACCACTCAGCCAATCAGGTCTGTGCATTCCAGGAGGTAAACATTGCGACTCTACAGTGCAAACAGATGAGAGAGTTAGAGGCAACTTACACATGAGAAGACGGGAGAAAGAAAAAGACAGATAGAGATACAGGTAGAGAAAACAAAGGGAGAGATACAGAGGAGTGAGACAGAGAAAGGGAGAGAAACAGAGGAGTGAGACGGAGAAAGGGAGAGAAACAGGAGTGAGACGGAGAAAGGGAGAAAAACAGGAGTGAGACGGAGAAAGGGAGAAACAGGAGTGAGACGGAGAAAGGGAGAAACAGGAGTGAGACGGAGAAAGGGAGAAAAACAGGAGTGAGACGGAGAAAGGGAGAGAAACAGGAGTGAGACGGAGAAAGGGAGAAAAACAGGAGTGAGACGGAGAAAGGGAGAAACAGGAGTGAGACGGAGAAAGGGAGAAACAGGAGTGAGACGGAGAAAGGGAGAAAAACAGGAGTGAGACGGAGAAAGGGAGAGAAACAGGAGTGAGACGGAGAAAGGGAGAAAAACAGGAGTGAGACGGAGAAAGGGAGAGAAACAGGAGTGAGACGGAGAAAGGGAGAAAAAGAGGAGTGAGACGGAGAAAGGGAGAAACAGGAGTGAGACGGAGAAAGGGAGAAAAACAGGAGTGAGACGGAGAAAGGGAGAGAAACAGGAGTGAGACGGAGAAAGGGAGAGAAACAGAGGAAGAAAGTGATTCTAAAACTGTTCAATTGTTAAGATGTGTTGAGATTTATTATCTGTAAAATTGGTTGAGACTTTTGGGTCAAGATGTGAAACAGAAAAAGGGAAATTCAAGCTTTTGCTCCCTTTATTTAATTTTTCTGAAGTTAAGCCCTTTATTTGAACATGCACAATTTTCACATTTTATTTATTTTCTCTTATTTTGAAATGCAGCCCTACTTTTATGTAGTTAATGAGAGAACATTATACATATCTGCAATCATACATATATGTTCAGTTCTTTGTTACGTGACAATAAATATTGTCAAAAGGTTTTTGAATCGTACTGAATTCATTTGATTTGACAGTCAGGTATTTAGTACATGCAGATGTTGATACAACTACTAGGCTACTTAAATATGTATCACACTAAATAGTTAGACATTATGATCTTCCGGACCTTTGCTTCAAGAAATTTTCTATAACTGGACCTCTTTAAATTTGAGTTGATTACCCCTGGTGTAGAGTCACTGTGGTCAGTGGGCGGAGCTTTGATACGGGTTGATCTCCAACTTAACCTGGAGCAGGTTAGCCGTTCATCAGAAGTTACCATGGTGATTTACCTCGTTAAGAAGTGGACGAGCTTCGTAGGACTGAAAAAACTAAACCTGAAGTTAACCTGATAACCACAAATCCTGCTTGGTAGCACAGACCCTGGATCTGTGATACTGACTGTGTTTAGTAACATACTGATGAAAGCAGCGTGGACTGACTCCAACCATCTACTGACCTCAGAGTCTCCAGTCGACAGGTTGGACTCTGCTGTAGATCAAGCAGCTCCTTCACTCCTGAGTCCTGCAGGTCGTTGTCACTCAGATCCAGTTTTCTCAGATGAGAGGGGTTTGACCTCAGAGCTGAAGCCAGAGAAGAACAGCTGATCTCTGACAGTCTGCAGTCCCACAACCTGAATAAAGAATAAAACTTAATTGTAAATTAAACTGAGTTCATGTGTGAAAATAACAGACACATATTCATGTCAGCACAGACTCATAACATGGAAGACAAATATGAAATCAGACATGTTGGACTAAAAACGAGTCCTGATTCAGTACAAATAGATTATTTGGACCCGGTCTCTGTCCTGCAGATCAGTTTAGGAAATCCAGAACTAAACTCAGTGTTTTAACAAGTAGCTGAAAATTTAAAATGTCACAGATTAATTAATGAATGGATTCAAGTTATGTATGAAGAGGAATTATGTTAAATTAGAATTAAATGAGATAAATTGTGTATAAATGGTGTTTTATAGATATGAGATCTACAAACGTCAGTCAGTGAACTGACCTCAGAGTCTCCAGTCGACAGGTTGGACTCTGTAGAAAACCACACAGCTCCTTCACTCCTGAGTCCTGCAGGTTGTTTAGACTCAGATCCAGTTCTCTCAGATGAGAGGGGTTTGACCTCAGAGCTGAAGCCAGAGAAGAACAGCTGATCTCTGACAGACTGCAGCCCCTCAACCTGAATAAAGAATAAAACTTAACTGTAAATTAAACTGAGTTCATGTGTGAAAATAAAGGACTTTGACTAAACATCACTGTCTCTGTTTTTAGACCTGAAGTCTGAGTCAAGTTGTTCTGGACATTTTCTGGAACTTTTCCTGCAGCCTCCTAATAAAGTTTCTGAGTGAGTCCATGTGAGAATAGA